>NW_024412572.1:6721308-6769015 GCF_014898765.1 Herpailurus yagouaroundi
CTTCCTTCCTTCCTTCCTTCCTTCCTTCCTTCCTTCCTTCCTTCCTTCCTTTTCTTTCTTTCTTTTTTAGGGAGAGAAAGCATGCATACGCATGCAAGGGAGGGGCAGAGGAAGAGGAAGAGGGAAAGGGAATCTTAAGCAGGATCTAAGCTCAGCTCAGCACCGCTTTGGAGCTGGATTCCACAACCCTGGGATCATGACCTGAACCAAAATCAGGAATCAGACGTCCAACTAACTGAGCCACCCAGGCGCCCCTCTTCCTTATTTCTGATGTGTTTCTTCTTTTGCCTGATATATTAGTTAGAACCATAAGAAATAGCCTTTTTTTACAGGTCCAAAATGGTTGAATATCAGTAATTTATTATTTGAACTGATTTATTACATATATATTAGGAGGTGTTCCTTATTTATCTATTCTGGGACTAACAGATTTGTAGTCTTGGATTATTTAGGCTGCTTTCCCTCCCCCACTGAATTTGGCCCTTTCAACAAGTCATTAATCCTCCTACTGAAAAGTGGGCAGAGAACTATAACCTATTTTGCTATAGCAATTCTGGCAAAACATTAGGTAAATTAGGTTGAGATTATTGCCTTCAATGTAACCTGGGAATTCCTGTAGATTTTCATTGTTCATGAAATATCAGTTTCCTTTGTTGCCAAGTAAAATCAAAAGTTGGTTGTATGCAATTGTTCTTAAGCTAATGAAAGTCTTGGAGGAACTAATTTGCATATCAATGGCAGCAATAAAAACAGGCACCATTGTTTAAGTTCTGAAAGAAATCTTCTGCAAGAATCTGGGCTCTCTGCCTGGTATCATTTCAGTCTTTCTTGTTGACAAATTCCTTATCTACATAAGGCTTTCACTGTGTTGGACTTTAATTTATCTGTTTACTTGTATGTATCTTCCTCAAGACTATGAATTCCTGGTGGGAATTTTGTATGGTGCTAAGCACAGAGCAGGTTACCCATAAATAGCTACTGTGGGGGGCGGGGGGGAGTAGGGGCCGAGGGTGGGGATAGATGGCTTAATGTAAATTTTTTGTTGTTGTTTTTGCTTTTTTGGGTGTTTTGTTTTGTTTTTTGTTTTTTTGAGACAGAGAGAGCGCTTGAGCAAGAGAGAGGGGCAGAAGGAGAGAGAGAATCTTAAGCAGGCTCCACGCTCAGCAGGGAGCCCAACATGGGGCTCAATCCCATAACCCTGGGTTCATGACCTGAAGTGATATCAAGAGTCAGATGCTCAACTAACTAAGCCACCTAGCATCCTCAAGGTAAGTATTTTTATCTCTCAGTCCAGAATCTTAAAGGTAGCCTTCATAAATTGTCCCTTTAATGCCTTAGTTATGTTTTCATTTAAAAGAATCAACTTGCACAAGCAATAAAAGCAAAAATAGACAAATGGGACTATATCAAGCTTAAAAAGCTTCTGAACAGCAAAAGAAACAAAGTGAAAAAGCAAACTATAGAATGGTAGAAAATATTTGCCCACCATATATTTGATAAGGGATAATATCCAGAATTCTAAAGAATTAATACAACTGTGAGATCATGACTTGAGCTGAAATCAAGAGTCAGACACTTAATCACCTGAGCCATGCAGATGCCCCTATTTAGGTATTCTTTCATTTCTTTCAGCAATATTTGCAGTTTATTAAATTTATCCCTAAATAGTTTATATTTTTGATGCTTTTAAAATGGTATTTTTTTTAGTTTCAAATTGTTTGTTACTAGTCTACATAATATGTAATTGATTTTTTTATCTTCTGCCCTTGTTAAACTTACTTATTAGTAGCTTTTTTGTTTTTGTTTTGTTTTTATTTTTAAAAAATTTTTAATGTTTATTTATTTTTAGAGACAGAGACAGAGCATGAGCAGGGGAGGGACAGAGAGAGAGGAAAACACAGAATCCTAACCAGGCTCCAGGCTCTGAGCGAGCTGTCAGCACAGAACCCGACATGGGGCTTGAACTCACAAACCATGAGATCATGACCTGAGCCAAAGCCAGTTGCTTAACTGACTGAACCACCCAGGATCCCTAATTAGTAGCTTTTTTTTGTAGTTCCCTTAAAATTTTGACATAGACCATTATGTCACACCTGTGGATAAAAACTGTTCTATGTCTTACTTTTCAGTCATATGCCTTTTTGTTTATTTAGGCTTCTTGTATTGATTAGGATTCCTGTTTGACTGTTGAATAGACATGAAAAAGCAGACATTCTTAAAAATTTTCTCAATCTAGTGTCTTTCAGTCTTTCATCATTAAACCTAAAATTAGCTGTAGGTTGGTTGTTCTTTTTTTTTGGTAAATTATTATTTTTTTAGTGTATTTATTTTTTAAGAAGGAGAGCAGGGGAGGGACAGAGAGAGTGGGAGAGGGAGAATCTGAAGCAGGTTCCAGGCTTTCAGTGCAGAGCCTGCCACGGAGCTTAAACTCATAAACCATGAGATCATGACCTGAGCCAAAATCAAGAGTTGGATATTTAACCGACTGAGCCACCCAGATGCCCCTGGTTGTTTTTTATTAATAGATGTACTTTATCAGATTGAGAAAGTTCCTTTCTATTACTACTTTACAGAGAGTTTTAATCATGAATTGATGTTGAATTTTCTCAAATGCTTTTACTGAAGCTATTAAGAAATCATATGATTTTTATTTTTTAGCCTGTTAATATGAATCACATTAATTTATTTTCTGATGTTAAATCAATCTTTCATTCCTGGGGAAAACCTCACTGAGTCATGAGATGGTTTTCGTATTGCTAGATTTGATTTGCTAAAGCTTATTAGAGATTTTTGCATTTATGTTCATGAGAGATATTGGTCTATATTGTTTTCTTATATTTGTCTAGTTTTGGTATCAGGTTGAAACTTGTTACACAAAACTATCTAGGAAGTATTCCCTCTTTGATTTTCTGAAATAGTTTACAGAGAATATATATTATTTCATCACTGACTGGCAGAATTCACTAGTGAAGTCAACTGAGCTTGAAATTTTATTTCTGAAAAGGCTGAAATTTTATTTCTGAAAATATTATTATTATTATTATTATTATTGTTGAGATATAGGTGAAATATAACATATTTGTTTCAGGTGTACAACAAAATAATTATATATTTGTGTATAGTGTGAAATGATCACTACAATAAGTCTAGTTAACATCCATCACCACACATAGTTATGAATTTTTTTCTTATGATGAGAACTTTTAAGATCTACTCTCTTAGCAACATTCAAATATTCAATACAATATTATTAAGTATAGTCATTATGCTGTACATTACATTCCCAGGACTTATTTATTTTATAACTGGAAGTTGGTACCATTTAACCACCCTCACCCATTTCACCCACTCTCCATCCCCTGCCTCTGGCAACCACCAGTCTGTATTTATGAGTTTATTTTTTGTTTGTTTATTTAGATTCCACAGGTAAGTGAGATCATACAATATTCGTCTTTCTCCATCTGATTTATTTCACTTAGCATAATACCCTCAAGGTCCATCCATGTAGGCACAAATGGCAAAATTTCCTTCTTTGTTGTGGCCAAATAATATTCATATGTGTGTGCGTTAGTGTGTCACAATTTCTTTATCCAGTCATCCATCAATGGACTCTTATGTTGATTCAATGTCTTGGCCATTGTAAATAATGCTGCAGTAAACATGGGGGTGAATATAGCTTTTCAAGTAGGTATTTTCACCGTGTGTGTGTGTGTGTGTGTGTGTTTTAAGTAGACTCTACACTCAACATGGAACTCAAACTCCTGACCCTGAGATCGAGTCACCTGCTCTACTGATTGAGCCAGCCAGGCACCCCTCACCTTCTTTGGATATATACTCATAAGTGGAATTGCTGAATCATATGGTAGGTCTACTTTAAATTTTTTGAGGACACTCCATACTGTTTTCCATGGTGGCTGCACCAATATTCATTCCCACTAACAGAACACAGCACAAGGATTCTCCTTTCTCCACAGCTTCACGAACTCTTACTTCTTGTCTTTTTGATAATAACCGTTATAACAGGTGTGAGGTGATATCTCATTGTGCATTTTCTTATTGACTGATGATGTCAAGCATCTTTTCATGTATCTGTTGGCCATCTGTATGTCTTTTCTGGAAAAATGTCTATTCAGTTCCTCTTTCCATTTTATTAACAGTTGGGTTTGGTTTTGTTTTGATTTGGTTGTTTAGTTACTATTGAGTCATATGAGGCTTTTAAAAATATTTTGGCTATTAATTCCTTATCTGATATATGTTTTACAAGTATTTTCCCCATTTCAATAGGTTACCTTTCTGGAAAGGTTTTTGTTTTTGTTTTTGTTTTTGTTTTGTTTGTTTGTTTTTAAGTTTATTTATTTATTTTGTGTGAGAGAGAAAGCAGGAGTGTGGGACGGGCAGAGAGAGAAGAGAGAGCTAGAGGAGAGAGCACTGGCAGTGTGGAGACCCATTTGGGGCTCAAACTCAGGAACTGTGAGATCATGACTTGGGCCAAAGTCAGACACTTAACCAACTGAGCCACCCAAGCACCCAAGGTTTGTTGGGTTAAAAAAAAATTTTTTTTAAGATTTTATCTTTAAGTAATCTCTATACCCAATGTAGGGCTTGAACTCACAAACCTGAGATCAAGAGTTGTATACTCTATCAACTGAGCCAGCCAGGACCCCCTGGGAAGGTTTTTTAGTACAACTTCAATTTCTTTTAGAGATGTAGATATATTTGCTTTATCTGTTTATTTTTGAGTGAGCTTTGGTAGGCTTGCCTTCCAAGGAATTTTTTTATTTTATCTAAGTTGTTAAATTTATTGGCATAAAGTTGTTCATAGTAATTCCCCTTCATCCTTTTAATATCTGTAGTACCTGTAGTGATGTCTCCTTTCATTCCTGATTTTGGTAATTTGTGTCTTTTTTTCTCCATTAGCCTAGCTGGGGGGGTTATCAATTTTATGGATCTTTTCAAAGAACCAGTTCATGGTTTTATTAATTGCTATTTTTTTTTTTACTTTTAAATTTTATTGATTTTTTTTACTCTTCAATCATTTCCTTTCTCCTGCTTACTTTAGTTGTTTTTTCTTTTTTTTGAATTTTTTCAATGTTTATTTATTTATTTCATATTTACTTATCTTTGAGAGAGAGAGACAGAGTGCAAGTGGGGGAGAGGCAGAGAGAGAGGAGATGCAGAATCTGAATCAGGCTCAGGGCTCTGAGCTGTCAGCACAGAGCCTGACACCAGGCTTGAACCCATGAACCACAAGATCATGACCTGAGCCAAAGTCAGACACTTAACCGACTGAGCCACCCAGGAGCCCCTAAATATTTATTTATTTTTGAGAGAGAGTGCAAGCAGGGGAGGAGGAGGGAGGGCAGAGAGAGAGGGGAACTGAGAGAAGATCTGAAGTAGGCTCTGTGCTGAGAGCAAAGAGCCAAATGTAGTTCTCAAACTCAAGACCCACGAGATCATGACCTCAACTGAAGTCAGAGGCTTAACCGACTGAGACACCCAGGAGCCCCTGCTTACTTTAGTAATTAAAAAAATTTTTTTTAATGTTTATTTATTTTTGAGAGAGAGAGAGACAGAGAGAGAGACAGAATGCAAGCTGGGGAGGGGCAGTGAGAGAAGGAGGCACAGAATCTGAAGCAGGTTCCAGGCTCTGAACTGTCAGCACAGAGCCCAACATGGGGCTTGAACTCATGAACCATGAGATCATGTCAGCTGCTCAACCAACTGAGCCACCCAGAGCCCCCAGGCCCTGCTTACTTTAGTTTGAATTTCCTTTTTCTTTTTTTCTAGTTCCTATAGTGGAAGCTAGACCTACAATTTTGAACACATCTTATTTTCTTTTTTTCTTTAATGTTTATTTATTTTGAGAGAAAGAGAGAGAGAAAGAAAGCAGGGGAGGAGCAGAGAGAGAGAGAGAGAGAGACAGAATCCCAAGCAGACTGTCTGCTCCTAGCACAGAGATCAATGTAGGGCTCCATCTCACAAACCTGTGAGATCATGACCTGAGCTGAAATCAATAGTCAGATACTGAACTGACTGAGCCACCTAGGCGTCCCAATAGTGTAATCTTTTATATTTAGTCTTTAATCTAGAATTTTCCCTTAAATGCAGTATTTGCTAAGGATCCATGAGGGATGTGACCAAAGCATTCCAGATTTGCAGCTTCTTAATTCTGTTACTAATAGGGCAAGAGATTTTTAGATCCAATATTTCCTCTAAAATTTTTAGAGAAAGACTCTGATTGACTAGCTTGAGTCAAATGCCCATTATTATGGCCCAATTAGTAAGATGCCTTACCAAGTGCTAGGTAGACAAAACAATAGTCAACTATAGAAGTGGTAAGATAAGGAGTGCTTGGGTGGTTCAGTCAGTTAAGCATCCAACTTTGGTTCAGATCATGATCTCACGGTTCATGTGTTTGAGCTCACCTCAGGCTCTCTGCCATCAGCACAGAGCCTGCTTTGGATCCTCTCTCCCTCTTTCTGACCCTCCCCTAATTGCTCTCTCTCTGTGTCTCTCAAAAAAAAAAAAAAAAAAAAAAAAGAAGCGATAAGATAAATGTACCTATTAATTAGAATTTAAAGTTAAAAGTTATTTAGGCTTCAGATATAGGAACAGTTGCACCCTATTTGAGGAATCAGATAATTCTTCATGACAGAAATGACATTTTCAATGGACTAAGTATGGGTAAGATTTAGACACATAAGAAATTATATGTGTAGTGACTTTTAAGTAGAAAAAAACAATAAAAATCCAAGGGAAGGAAATTAGGACTGTGTCCTAATTGGACGAATGTGCCATATTTGGACCATTGGACACAAAAAAGTATTTGTAGAGGACAAATTGCCCAATGGCAATTACCCCAACTCTTCACCTTGCTAACAGAACCCCGATTTGGGATGACAATGAATCTTGATTGATCTAAGTTTCTTGTGGCAATTCAGTCCCCTTTTGCCTGATACTTTCCTAGACTCCCTTGAACAAGAGGTAGCCATATGACTCAGTTCTGGACAACAAAATGCCAGTGAACATCTCCTGGCTTCTTCTCTGTCTATTCACTTCTATTTGGCACTATACCAGGCATCTTGTGTCCAAATGGGAAAGGACAAGAAAATTACAGTTGCCAACCCAGAGTCCTGACATCATCAGAACCAGGTTCAGCTTCATGGGCCCAGTCACACAGGCCTCAGCACTTAGAGAAAACTTATACTTAGTTTAGTACTCTGCTGTCATTGTCCTAAAATTATGAATAATTTTTAAGAAGAGACCATGCATTACCATTTTGCACTGGGCCTCATAAATTATGTAGCAAATCCCAATTGGAGTGACCATGTTAATTCTGGAATCTCTTATTTCCAAAATTCTTGTTAACAGTAAGTATCTTGTGGACTAGCGCACTGTTGTTGGGTTTTCTGTTACTTGCAGCTAAACACATTTTGATACAATATATAAATTTGAAGCAAGATTTACCTATAACAATGTTTCCAATAAAATCACTGGATTCTCTGGTGTGCCTGGCTGGCTCAGTCTATACAGAGCCTTTCTTTACCTTGGGGGTCATGAGTATAAGTCCCATGTTGGATGCACAGTTTACTTAAAAAAATTTTTTTAATAGAAATCACTGGATTCTCACTTCAGAAAGATAAAGACTGAAATTATGGAAAGAGCATGAATTTTGTAGTCAGGCAGCTCGTACAACCTGAGCATTTTGCTTTAAGCCTCTGAACTTCAGTTTCCTTTTTCTTAAAATGGGAACAGTTGATTCTAGTCAGAGTTGCAGGATTAAATGAGTTAAAGTGTGAAGCACACAGCTTCATATCTAATATTTAATAGATCTTCCAGTAATGTTTGTTACATTTGTTCTCAGTTCTATACCTTACAATAAGCCCACCTGATAAAAGCATTAGAATTCCATGCAGATCAAAGTCCTTGCTTGGGAAAATTGCCTTCAGATCTCAGTAACAACAACAACAACAACAACAACAACAACAACAATAACAAACATTTCAGAGGCTAACAAGTAGATAACATTGTTTAAATTGAAGAATTAAAAGAATCTGAAGAATGAAATACAATTTTTACTTATTAAGAATTACCATTTTGGTATAGACATTGGCAAAAATGGGCTTTATCCCATTCATTTTCTCCTGTTATAAATAATATTTGTTTGGAGAGGGATCCATCATTTATTTATTTTGCTCACTGCTCTCATTTTGGGCAGTGCTTGGCAAGGCAGCTTTATCTTTGCTCTTTGCGCCTCAGCTGGGGTGGCTCGACTGGGGCCTGGAGGAGTTGCTTTTCAACATGGCTCATTCACATGTGCTGACTCTCAACTCAGATTTCTGTTGTAGATAGAGGCTGGGGGCCTAGATTCTTCTCCAGATGGGCATTTCCACAGACTGCTTAGGATTTCTCACAGCCTATGACTAGACTGTAAGAGCAAGCATTCCAGAACGGCAGAAACGTGTGTTGCTTTTTATGACCTAGCTTTAGAAGTCACATAACATCCACCTGGAAACGATAAGCTGTGCTTATGTGAGAAAATATAGCCTCGCCTCTCAATGAGATAGTGGCAAAGTCACAGTTTAAGAAGAATGTGTGAAATGGGAGATATTCCATTTTTGGCAAATACTATCTGCCACAGAATAGTAATGATTCGGGCCAGGACATGAAGTGGTTGGCAAACCCATCATGTACTTTACATTTAACTCAGGCTGAAATTGGAAGAATCTGCCTGGGGGTGGGGGGTGGAATTGATGCAGTGATTCAGAAGTCCTTTTATTTTACATAAAATGAAGGTTGGTGGGGTGCTTCAGTGATAGGATAGAGTCTGGCTTCAGGAGATTGGTTGGCATTTTCCTCAAACATCGCTATGTGGGTATTAGAAACTCGGCCAGATTCCAAATCCAGTAATAACATTCTGTTTCTTTGAATTCTCCATGATCCCCATGGGACATAGCATTCTTTCTGTTTCCTGTCCTTGTCTATTGTATGATGGCAGCTACACTACTTACTGAGTCACTGCTACTCTATTCACCAAAGAAAGATGTATTTAGGCTTAGAGTTTAATATTTTCACAGAGGAATTCTGAAGAAATCAAAATTTTAACCTTGTTTATTCAACAGTACACTAAATGTTCAATATGCATTATCTCATTTAATTTTCAGAACTTCTCTGAGAACTAGGCACTATTATCACTGCTATTTCATAGTTAAGGAAAGTGCATTTTAGAGAAGTAAGGTAATTGGCAAGGTTAGGGAGTATCAGAATAGCAACTCAAACGAAGTCTGATTCCAGTGCCTCTTAACTCTACCTTCCTTTTATGTTTAAATAAATATTTTTATTCATTTAACACATTTGTTAGGCCCTATGGTGACTTAGCATTTTTGCAGGCATGATAATTCACCTGTGAACAAATCAGGTATAGTGTGTTCTGTCATGGAACCTACTTCTAGTGGGAAGAGAATAACATGCCAGTTGAGGTGTTAAGATGACATTAAATGAGAGTGAAGTCTGATGATGACTTGGTGTCAATACCTGAGTAACTGGAAGAAGGAAGACGTGGCTAAGTTTGGGGGCAAACTGAGCAATTCTGGTTGGGAACAGCAAATACAAAGGTCTAAAGGTGGGAAGGATTTGGGGGAATCCAACGGGAAATTGGTACAAGATGTAGGGAGCAAGGGCACAGAGGTCAGATTATGCAAGCTTTCTAAGCAGGGTAAAAATTTTGGACTTTATCTTAAGTAATAGGAGAAGTCCTTCAGAGATTTAAAGAAGATAAGTGATTTGGGGCACCTAGCTGGCTCAGTTGGAAGAGCCTGCGTCTCTTGATCTTGGGACCATGAGCTCGAGTCCTATGTTGGTTGTGGAGATTACTTAAGTGAATAAACTTAAAAAAAGAAGAGGATAAATGATCTGTTCTGGGCAAAAACATCACTCCAGTTGTGTGGAGAACAGACTGTAGGGGAGTAAGTGCAGATGAAAAGGACTGGTTTGGAACTGATAGATGGTGGTTTAGTGAAGCTATAGAAAAGATAACAGATTTGGGAAATGTGTTTACAGAGAATCTGTAGACAATCCAAATTTCCAAATTATAGCAGTTGACCATAGTTTGAATAATGGAGATAAAGAAAGTAACTGAGGATCGCACTTGGTTCTTGGCTTGAGTAACTGAGTAGGTGATGGTGCAATTTACTGAAATGGGGAACACAGAGGGTGGAGCAGGTTTGGAGGAAATCAGGAGGTGTCATTGATATATATATATATATATATATATATATATATATATATATATATATAATATTTAAAGCCTGGAAGTGGATGAGATCATGTAAGAATTAAATGTATAGAAAGAGGAGAAGGAACCCCAAGACTGAATTCTGAGTACTCTAACATGGAGAGGCAAGACAGAAAGAATAAACAAAGAAAAATGAGGGGTGCCTGGGTGGCTGAGTGTCCAACTCTTGATTTTGGCTCAGGTCATGCATGATCTCATGAGTTCGTGAGTTTGAGACCCGCATTGGGCTCTGTGCTGGCAGCATGGAATCTGCTTGGGATTCTCTCTCTCTCCGCCATTTCCCTGCTTGCATGTGTGAGCGCTCTCTCTCTCAAAATAAATAAACTTAAAAAAAAAAAAAGAAAGGAAAAAGAAAAGGAAAAGGGAAAGGAAAAGGAAAAAGAATGGCCGATGATGGGGCGCCTGGGTGGCTCAGTCGGTTGAGCGTCTGACTTCAGCTCAGGTCATGATCTCACAGCTTGTGGGTTTGAGCCCCACGTCGGGCTCTGCACTGACAGCTCAGAGCCTACAGCCTGCTTCAGATTCTGTGTCTCCCTCTCTCTCTCTCTCTCTCTCTCTCTCTCTCTGCCCCTCCCCCGCTGGCACTCACTCTCTCTCTCTCAAAAATAAATAAACATTAAAAAAAAAAAAAAAAGAATAGCCAGTGAGGAAAGCCAGGAAATTATTTATTTTAAGCTGATTTGTGTTATTCCAAAATGTGTATGTTGAAGCCCTAAACACTAGTATCTCAGAATGTGGCTGTCATTGGAGATAAGGCCTTTAAAGAGGTAATTAAGTTGAAAGGAAGCTCTTAGACTGGGCCCTAATCCAATCTGTCTGGAGTCCTTATAAGAAGAAATTGAGACCCACAGAAAGATGCCAGAGATGAACAAACATAGAGGAAGGACTGAGTGATGGCACCACAGGAAGGAACCCGTCTGCAAGCCAAGGAGAGAGACCTCAGGAGAAACCAAACCTGCTCACACCTTGGTCTTGAACTTCTAGCCTCCACAGCTGTGAGAAAATTCGTTTCTGTTTTTTAAGTCTCCCAATCTATGGTATTTTATGATGGCAGGCCCAGCAAAGCAATAAGGTATTTTATTCCAGAAATAAAGAGAAGAACATGTTTGAGAAGGAGGGAATGTTTAGCTGTGTAGGACCTTGACAAGGGTCAGGATGAGATAAGGGTGAAGAAATGATCAAGAAGATATCTTGATGACTCTGAAAAGAACAGTTCTGTGGAAGCCCAAGTGGAATTGACAAAATGGGAAATGAGGAAGCTGAAATGACCCCCATGGACCACACTTTCAAGAAGTGTCAGGAAGGTAATCCGAGAAATGGGTGTAGATGGAGGGCAATGTGAAGTCAAGGAAGACATTGTTTAAGACAGTTGTTAGTGCAGGTTTGTCTGGGCTTATTCTTCCGAGATTTAAGGAGTATGAATGAGACTGTAACAAAAATAGAGGAGCAAATTTTTTTAAAGAAAACATTTCATTTATTTAGCTTAAGTCTCATGCTTCCATGTGAAATGTGTGGGTTCTTTCTGTTTTGCATACAGTGCTGTATAAAATGCCAGTTAACAAATATTTTACCAGCTACAGGATCCTATAGTATACAGTAATAGTTAACATTTCTCATTCATTCATGTATTCACCTTTCATTAAATAGATATCTATTAAGATACTCCTTTGTGGAAGATACAACGTAGACATGGAGGATAGAGCAAAGAACAAAAGAAGTCCAGGCTTTCATGGGGCTTGTGTTCTAGAAGGCAGAAGCATAATAAGTAAACAAATAAGCATGTAATATGGCTGGTAGAAGTAAGTGCAATGAAAAAATGAGGCAGAAGCTGGAGAGTGATGACAGAAATGGTATTACTATTACTATTACTATTGTTATTATTATTATTTTAAGTAGGCTTCATGCCCAGTGTGGAGCCCAGTTAGGGGCTTGAATTTGTGACCTTGAGATCAAGAGCTGAGCTGAGATCAAGAGTTGGACACTTAACTACCTGAATCACCAGAAACCCAAGAAATGGTACTCTTTTAGATGGAATGATTCCTTGGGGAAGCCATCTGATAAGGTGACATTTGCAAATAACTAAATGAAATGAGTGAGAGGGTATAGGGAGAACTACACTCTTTCTCCTGTTGTGTGTCTCCTTTTCTCTCATGATATTGTCATACTCACAACACTTCTGATACCAGATGTGTGGGTTTTCCACACATCAAGCAATTCTCTGCAACACTGGCTGGGTGTTCTACAGTTCAAATCATTTGTGACACTAACCTGACTTAGGCAGACCCCACAAGCTAAGGGCTCAATCCATAAGACTGCCCCTCGCTTCAAACTCTGATTATAAGTAGAAGGTCCCCAGGTTGCCCACCATTTTTGCCCAAGTTGGCTACAAAAGCAGAGGTTCCCATTACCTTTCCTTTTTGGATTCAATTATTTGCTAGAACAGCTCAAGAGAAGTCAGAGAAACACTTATGTTTACTAGTTTACTATCTAATAAAGGATATAATAAAGGATACTGATGAACAACCAGAAGAAGAGATACATATGAAGAGGGCTGAAAGGGTCCTGAGCGTAAGAACTTATGTCCTCATACACTTGGGGTGTGCCACCATTCCAACACATGGATGTGTTCACCAACCCAAGAGCTCTCCAAACCCCACTTTTGAGATTTTTGTGGAGGCCACATCACATAGATATGATTGATCATTAACTCAATCTTCAGCCCCTCTCCCTTTCCCAGAGAATGAGAGGTGGAATGAAAGATCTTTCTGGTGACCAGCCCCCATCCTGAAGCTATTTAGAAGCCCACCAAGAATTACTTTATTAAAACAAGAGATTCTTCTATTACCCAGGAGATGCCAAGTTTTCTAAATCTCTGTGTCAGGAACCAGGGTCAAAGATCAAATATTAGAACAAATGATAACTGCTAGTGCTCTCATCACTTTGGAAAATATAAGGGTTTTAGGAACTCTGGGCCAGGAACCAAGGATAGAAACCAACATATTTTTATATTTTTTTCTTTCTTTCTCTAGTTTTATTACATTGTGTAAGCTTAAGATGTATTATGTGATAAATTTGGTATACATATGTGCTGTAAAATAATTCCACAATAAGGTTAGTTCACACATTCATCACCTCACAAGTTATCTTTTGTGTGATGAGAACTTAAAAAAAATTTTTTTTTCGTTTATCCACCTTGAGAGAGAGAGAGCACACATGGTAGGGACAGAGAGAAAGGGAGAGAGACCTCTAAGCAGGCTCTGTGCTGACACAGAGATCATGACCTGAGCCGAAAGCAAGCGTCAGATGCTTTACTGACTAAGCCACCCAGGTGCCTCTGTGTGATAAGAACTTTTAAGATATGTTCTCTTAGCAACTTTCAAGTATACAACATGGTATTAACTAGAATCAGCATGCTGTACATTACACCTCTGGAACTTATTCATCTTATAACTGGAAGTTTGTACCCTTTGAGCACCCTCAGCCATCCTTGTCCCTGACCCCTCTACCACCAATCCACTCTGTTTCCATAAGTTTAGGGTTTTTTTTTTTTATTCCACGTATAAATCAGATGATACAGTATTTGTCTTTCTCTGACTTTTTTCACTTAGTATAATGACCTCAAGGTCCATTTGTGTTGTCACAAATGTTAGGATTTCCTTCTCTTTTTTGTGGCTGAATGATATTCCATTTTATTTGTACAGTTCATCCTTGAACAATATGGGGTTGAACTGCCTGGCTTCACTTATACTTGGACTTTTTTTTTTTAAGACTTGAGAGTAAAAGCCACAAGGCATTTACTTACAACTGCTTACCTCAGTCCCCATGGGACCAAACCGAGGGTGACTGGCACAGAGGACAGGCTTGCTGTCCTCTGAGTATATGGGGAGGCCGCAGAGGCTGTCAGCAACCCCTGGTTTATTCCGTATCTTCACTGTTGTAAATAATGTTGCAATGAGCATAGGGGTGGGGAGGGGGAGTATGTCTTCTCAAGTTTGTGTTGTTGCTTCCTTTGATATATACCCAGAAATGAAATTGCTGGATCATACGGTAATTCTATTTACTCTGAGTAAGAAGGAAAGCCATTGAAGTATTTTGAGTGGAAGAGTGACATTACCTATGTAAGTTTTAAAAGGATCTTACTAGCTTCTGTGTTCAAACTAATGGGAGCAAGGATGTCATAAAAGGAGATTAGTTAGAAGCCTATTTCAATAACCTGGATGAGAGGTGATAGTGACCTGAGCTGGAAATAGAAGTGTTGGACAGAAGTAGTTGGATTCTAGATAACTTCTGAAGGTGTAACTCAAAGATTTGCTGATGAATTGGGTATGGGCTGGGAGCAAGAGAGGAGTCAAGAATTTTTCTTTAACTTTATAAAAATTTCAGGGTGATTTTTGTTCTAATCATAAATATTACTCTTAGTTGTTGAGCGGGTTATTCAGCTATTAGAACCAAAGCAATTTAGTCAAACTTATTACATATGTGTTAGCACAATCCATGTCACTTGGTTTTCTACTGCTGAGCTCCTGAAATAATGTTTGCATTTACTGTTTATAAAGCCAAAGGGTTGTTTTTTTTTTAATTAACAAGCCCAAGGATTCACTATTGTTTGCTCTACAAAATGTACTGAGTTATTAGCATTTGAGAAAAATGTCCAAATCAGTCTAGGCAAAGCTGTTAAACTAAATTTATTTATTTATTAAATTCATTTTTCATATTGCTGCTATTAAGTTGGCCTCTTTTTCTTTTCCTTTTTAAAAAAATATTTATTTATTTTGGGGAAAGTGCAAGTGGGCAAGGGGCTGAGAGAAGGGAACAGAGGATCCCAGGTGGGCTCTGCACTGACAGGCTGACAGCAGTGAGCCCAATGTGGGGCTCGAACTCATGAACTGCAAGATCATGATCCGAGCCAAAGTCAGACGTTCAACCAACCACCCAACTGCCTCAAAGTTAAACTTTTATGGGGCAAAGACAGATTTTCACATCTTTTCCATTTTTTCTTACAAATGAATCCTGAAAGGATTAAATATAGCTGCTTTGAAAACTTAAATTTGAGCAAATTCTGAGTGAAAATTTCTGTTATATATATATGTATCATATATAATCAATCTCTTTTTTAAAGATATTTGCAGATTAGTGGTGTTTGGCTGGCTCAGTTGGTAGAGCATACGGCTCTTGATCTCATGGTAAGTTCAAGCCCTATGTTGGGCATAGAGCCTACTTTAAAAAGAAAGAAAAAAGCAAAAAAGTATTAGTGCATTATAGTGAGCTATGTGAGCTACATAGGTTATTAAACTTTATATGTCCCAAGTTTTAAATATTTAATATTTTAGATAGACATCTACAGAAAATGTGTTAGACACACCTTTGCTTTCTTTACAGAAGATTGGTATACATAATTCAACATTTTCTTGCTGTCTCAGGGTCTGTATTATTAACACCTATTCTTAGTGTATGTATTATTATATATTATGGTTATGTCGTGCTCAAGGCCTCCTGATACACATGAATTAGTCTTTTTGCTTCCTGATTATTGTCCCTCTGGCAGAGACTGCTAGTTGCCTACCAAATCTATTATCTCCCTCTTTGTTATGAACAGAATTCCAAATTTTGGCTGCTGAAACTTTTTTTAAGAGTTAGATATATATTTTTTAATTTATTTATTTATTTTGAGAGAGAGAGAGAGAGAATAAGAGAGAGAGCAGGGGAGGGGCAGAGAGAGATAATCCCAAGCAGGCTCTGCACTGACAGCACAGAGCCCCATGTGGGGTGCTCTCACAAGCCATGAGATCATGGCCTGAACCAAAGTTAAGAGTCAGATGCTTAACTGGCCGAGCCACCAAGGCGCCCCCAGATAAAAGATTTTATTTCTCAACTTTCCTTATATGTAGATCTGAACAGGTGACTAACTTCCAACCAATAAGATTTAAGTAGGAGTGTTGTATGGAATTTCTGGAAATCTCCTTAATATGAAAAATGTATTCTGCTTTTCTTCTACCTACTTACTATTGGATTTATTAGTGTCTGTCTTGGACCCTGAGGGGATCTTGAGAATAGAAACCATGAACTAAAGATAGCAAAGTGGGAAAATTGGAGCTTGGGTCCCTTAGTGAGAACTGAGAAATGTCTTCTTCATATATCTTACCTACTCTTCCAGTGATGTAATCTTAATTTAGTCTTTATTTCCAGAATCACATTCTTTTTTGGTATTGTTTTATTATCTCATTTTGCTGATTAATGTAGGCTTTGGATTTTTACATAGCACAATGTAATATAGTCAAGAAGCTATCCGTAGATTATATTAAAAAAAAAAAAAGGCAAGATATTTATAGCCAAAAATAAAGGAACATTTCTTTTAACCAAAATTCTTCCTGAAATTCTTGTAGTTTGAAAGGTTGGCCTATTAGCAATTATGGTTGACAAAGATAATTAGCTGTTTGGTTAAAATGACAACTGGAGGGGTGCCTGGCTCAGACAGTAGAGCATGCAACACTTGATCTCAGGGTTGTAAGTTTGAGCCCCATGTTGGGAGTAGAGATTACTTAAAAAAATAAAATCTTAAAAAAAATTCCAACAATTGGAAAGAACAGCAACAAAGTAGGAACTGTGAAACATTGATTTAGAAAGGCAGTTGGGAGTGGGCATTAGGAGGAAGTGGTTGCAAATGGTAATTGAGAATAACATTTGGGAGTAGGTGGTTCATGAGACAAGGTGCTATCTGAAGAAAGTGAACTGACAAATGAGTTATTTTGGGTAGGGTATCATAGCAATTTTAACATTATATTAAATACTTTTCTCATCAAAAACCAAAGCCAAGCATATCCCTTGCTGAGACTTTGGATGGCTGTATATAACTACTCTCTTCTATGAAAATATAATTGTAGGAAGTTACTCAAGCAGAGACATATAATCCATATGTATACATTCATATGTTACAGGGTACAGAAGCCATTGTGGGGAGGGACATGGTATTTTTTTTTTTAAAGGCATTGTCATGAAGGCAGAAAAACTACCTCTCCCTCTAGTGCGAGATTTGGTAACTAAGATAAAACTAATAAGTAGAATTTAGAATCCTGTACAACCCCTAATGGAGGAAATAGGAAGCAGTGTTTATTTTTTTTTATTAAAATTTTTTTTCTAATATTTATTTATTTTTTGAGAGACAGAGACAGAGCATGAGTGGGGGGAAGGGCCGAGAGAGAGGGAGTCACAGATTCAGAAGCAGGCTCCAGGCTCCCAGCTGTCAGCACAGAGCCTGATGCAGGGCTTGAACTCAAGAACCATGAGATCATGACCTGAGCCAAAGCAGGATGTTTAACCGACTGAGCCACCCAGGTGCCCCAGAAAGTAATGTTTAGAATCTATTACTAAGTTCACCTTTAAGTACAGTTAGATAGGTCAGAGCCACAAAGGTGAATAAACCTGACAAAACCTGTGGGTAAGATTTTAATTTTTTAAAAGTATCATTTTTATTTATATTCTATTTGTTTATTTAAATATACTAATGATAGTTATAAATAAATATGGAGGGGCACCCAGCTGGCTCAGTCAGGAGTACATTTGACTCTTGATCACAGGGTTGTGTGTTCAAGCCTCACATTGGGTTTAGAGATTACTAAAAAAAAAAAAACCAGGGGCACCTGGGTGGCTCAGTCGGTTGAGCGGCCGACTTCAGCTCAGGTCATGATCTCGCGGTCCGTGAGTTCGAGCCCCACGTCGGGCTCTGTGCTGACAGCTCAGAGCCTGGAGCCTGTTTCAGATTCTGTATCTCCCTCTCTCTGACCCTCCCCTGTTCATGCTCTGTCTCTCCCTGTCTCAAAAATAAATAAAAATGTTAAAAAAAAATTAAAAAAAAAACAAATAAATAAATTAAAAAAAAAGGGAAAAGAATCACATTTGCTAGTTTTTCCTATAAAATTTGTGGAAAAGTTCAAAAGTATAATGCCTAACAGGAACATCTTATAACTAGTATCTTCTACATAATTATATTAATTATTTTGGAAAGCAATTTGGTAACTTTTATTAAAAGCCAAAAAATATTTTTTCAATTATCTCATTTCGAGAATATATACAAAGGAATTAATTATAAAATATGGAAGGAATATACACAAAACTTTGTAAACACAAAGCTTGAAGTAACCCAAATGTCCAATATTATTTGCTCATTCATTTATTCATTAAGCAATTTTTTTCTAAGTGCCAACTATGTTCCAAGCACTAGGCATAAAACAGGGAATAAAAGAAAGTTCCTTCCCTCATAGAACTTATATTTCAGAGGAGGAGATAGAAAATAAATAAACAAGCATAATACATACAGATACAGATATATATGTATATCTACATATATATCTGTATATATCTGTATATATAGATATACAGATATATATATACATATATATCTGTATATATAGATATACATATATAGATGTATATGTAGATATACATATATATCTGTATCTGTATGTACATATATACAGATACAGATAGTACATTTATATCTATATCTATATCTATATAGTATGTCAAATGGAGAAAAATGAAACAAGTGGGGGGGCAGGGAGGACATGGAAAGATGGCTTTTCTTTTGTTTGTTTGTTTTTTGTTTTATTGCCCCAGCATGTAGAGAGATAGCTGTTCTGCATAGGGAATCAGGGAGGCTTCAGGGATGGTTACAGCTGAGACCTGAAGGAAGTAAGAAAACAACCCTTGAAGCCATCTGGCAGAAGATGTGCCCATGAGAAGGAGCAAGTCTTGAGGCAAGAGCCCATGCCATGCTTGGCATGGTTGAGAAACAGCAAGGAACTCAGTACAACTGGCACAGAATGAACTAGAAGGAGAATAGCAGATAAGGTCAAAGAGTCAGAGGGAACTAAACCGTGTAGGAATTAAAGGCTGTTGTAAGAATTTGGATTTTACTGTGAACAAGGTAGAAAGCCACTGGAGTGCTTTGAGCATGAAGGTGAAATAATGTGATCTAGCTTTTAAAAGGATGGGGGGAGGGGTGGGGAGTGCTCCTGGGTGGCTCAATTGGTTAAGCATCTGACTCTTGATGTCAGCTCAGGTCTTGATCTTGGGGTCCAGAGTTCAAGCCCCAAGCCTACTTAAAAAAATAAATAGTTTCAGAATTACTATTCCATTGATGCCACTAACAATAAATCTAAGTAACTTTCAAATATTTTTGTAGTTATTAGACTATATATTATTTTTAATTTCTTTAAATGTTTATTTTTGAGAGAAAGCACAAGCAGGGGAGGAGCAGAGAGAGAGGGAAACACAAAATCTGAAGCAGGCTCCAGGTTCCATACTGTCAGCACAGAGCCCCATGGGGGGCTCAAACTCACAAGCTGTGAGATCATGACCTGAGCCAAAGTTAGATGCTTAACAGACTGAGCCACCCAGGTGCTCAACTATATATCATTAAGGGTATATAGTCAGCATGCTATGTTCAGAAGTAATTTGAATGAAATTTTTGTCGATATGGTTATGTATCTGAGTAGGTGAATTCCTCTGCTAAAACTTGCATACAGTGAGAAGACGCGGTCAGCAACAGCCAAGGAAGTCAAAGGTCTTGATCCATCCAGGGATAAGGTGAACAGGCAGGCTCCAGTAAATCTTCACTTTGCAGTCATGTGATGAGGTAGCAGTTATAGACATCAAGGCCAATGGTCTTGGTAGAAAGACACATGATGCAACAGGAAATGCTCCTTATATTCATATTCTGTTTGCATCTGCCTTAGGTCCCACAATGTAGTTCCACAGCCTTGCCTTCCAAAGCCATTGCTGTAGGAGATATACTTGTGTTTGTCCTCACTGAGCTTGCAGTAGGTCTGAATATGTTTCTTTGCAGGAAATATATGAGCTACCTGTAACCCTTGACCATCCCATAATCTAGTGGTTTTATCTTCATAAGCCTGTATGGTTTTGGGGGGACCCAGAACAGGTCTGTGACCAGGTCCCTGGAGGTGGAAGCTTTCTTTGAACACTGTGCAGTCCCAACATCCCACAGAAGCAGGGTGTTGTCCTGAGAGCCAGTGCACAGGTGTGACGAGTCTAGACTCACAACCAATCCAGTGAGCACCATAGCGTGATGACAAGAGAACCACTGCCTTGGTTGTAGGGCACCATCCAAGCCCTACATCATGACCATCCTGTCATGGCTGTCAGGCTGAAGACCTGGCTTGGTTTGTTAATACAGGCTATCTTAATGATTCCTCCTTAATGTCCTTTGAACCACATTTCTAGTTTTCCAGTTATAGGCCACAACTGTCTTATCTTTCCTGCAGAGACATACAGGTATGAATTCAGAGCAGCAACAGCAGAGACAGACAGTATCCATGTGGGCTGGGCTATACTCCCGACAAGTTTTAGTTTGAATTCTCTCTTCTACAATTCCATCGAGCCTGCTGTATTTATAAGCGCTGTGTTTGGGTTTGCTTTGCAACTTCCCCATCACTGCATGGAACCCACACAAAGCCTTCTGAGGAGGAGCTTGCTTTGGATGGCGCCTGAGCAGCAGCATTCCTTGTGGCTGGAAGTTGTGTTCCTTCCAAACCAATAGCATTTTCTTGGGAGGCTGCCATTCAATGCTTTGTAATGTTTATCCTTTGGAACATAGTTCAGGCAGCCACTTCCTAATCTCTGTAATTATAGCGGGCTGGCCAGGCTGGGAGCTGAGACCGGTTGGGGGCGGGGTGGAGGGGTCCACAGCCACCACACTCCACAGCCTCACAGGCCTCCGCCCCTAGCAACGAGGCGCGTCGCTAGGACACGAGGTGTTTTGCTAAGAGTTTTTATCATAAATGGGTACTGGATTTTATCAAATATTATTTTATTTGTGAATCTTTGATATAACTTTTTAATATCTTAATGTAGTAAATTAATTGATTTTCTAATATTAAATCACATTTGTACACCTGGGTAGGCCCAACCGAATTATAATACACTGTCTTTTAAATATATTGTTGCATTTGGTTTACTTAATATTTTTGCACCTTTAGTCATGAGTATTATTACTCTGTAACAACGTTCTTATACTGTCCTTGTCTGACTTTGGTATTAATGTTTTATTAACTTCAGTAAATGAGTTGGATTGGGGGCATTTTCTAACTCTATTTTTTATAAATTCTCCAGAAGAGTTGAGAATAAGTTTAAAATTATTTGTTCCTTAAATATTTTGTAGACCTGATTTGTAAAGCCTTCTGGACTTTTTTTTTTTAATGCAAGAGTTTTTAATATTTAATACCAAGAAAATTTCTTTGTTATAGAAACATTTGGGCCTACTATTTCTTCTTCGATCAGTTTTGGGAAGTTATAAACTATATTTTTCTAGATATCTCCACATGTTCACTAATTTCTTTGATCACCATACTCCTTTCAGAACTTTTTCTAGGATTTGTTCTCTTTTTTTTTTTTTTTTTTTTAATTTTTTTTTTTCACCTTTTTTATTTATTTATGGGACAGACAGAGACAGAGCATGAACGGGGGAGGGGCAGAGAGAGAGGGAGACACAGAATCGGAAACAGGCTCCAGGCTCTGAGCCATCAGCCCAGAGCCTGACGCGGGGCTCGAACTCCCGGACCGCGAGATCGTGACCTGGCTGAAGTCGGACGCTCAACCGACTGCGCCACCCAGGCGCCCCAGGATTTGTTCTCTTTTTAAAAAAATGTTTATTTATTTTGAAAGAGAGTGAGTGCATGTGCATGAATGGGGGAGGGGCAGAAGAAGGGGGGAGGGAAGAGGGAGAATCCCAAGCACACTCCACGCTGTTAGCACAGAACCTGACTTGAGGCTCTATCCCACCAACTGGAAGATCATGACCTGAGCTGAAATCAAGAGTTGAACCCCCAACAGACTGAGTCACCAGGCGCCCCTAGGATTATTTTTTTTCTGAAATATCATTTATATTTTCCTTTAATGAAGACCAATTAGTAATAAACCCTGTGCTGTTGTTT
This sequence comes from Herpailurus yagouaroundi, assembly GCF_014898765.1. NCBI lineage: Eukaryota > Metazoa > Chordata > Mammalia > Carnivora > Felidae > Herpailurus > Herpailurus yagouaroundi. The sequence continues at coordinate 6,743,551 of NW_024412572.1, forward strand.
ATTTGAAATGTCTCTGTTTTGTCCTTGGTCTTATAGCGTTACTGGGTACACAATTCCAAGATGTCTCTCCTCACTTGAAGATATTATTCTGTCTTCTGGCTTCCCTTTTGTGTTAACAAGTCTGCTGTCACTTTAATTACTGTGCCTTTGTAAGTAAGCTGATCTTTTATTTGTCTGATGTTATGAGTTGAATTGTATCACTCAAAAAGATATGCTAAAGCCTTAAGCCCCAGTACCTAAGAATGGGACCTTATTTTGAAATAAGGCAATTGTGGATAATTAGTTAAGATAAGTTTATATTGGAGAAGTCATTAATCCAATATGACTGGTGTCCTGTTAGGAGAGGAAAAGAGACACACACATATGAAGAGATATCATATGATAATGGGGACAGAGATTGAAGTGTTGCAGTTACAAGCCAAGGACGGACAAGGTTTGCTACAGATCATCAGAAACTAGGAAGAGGCAAGGAAGGCTTTTCCCCACCAGTTCAGAGGAAGCATGACTGCTGACACCTGGATTTTGGACTTCTAGACTCCAGAACTATGAGACAATAAATTTCTCATATATTAAGCCACCCACTCTGTGGCACTGTGTTACAGCAGCCCTAGGAAAATAATGCAACTGATTTTACAATATGTTGTCCAAAAAAAAAAGCGTTGTCTTTTATGTTGTCAGTTTCAGTCAATATTCTAGGCTGGATTTCTTCTTACTTAGTATTTTTAGTGACCTCTAATGTGTGGATTTATGTCTTTTATACATATGGAAAGCCCTCACCCATTACATGCATATAAACTCACCTCCATTCTCTCAATTCTCTTTTGGGGACTTTAGGCAGATCTAAATTAGGAAACTGCCTTCATGTCCTTAGCCTGCCACATTTTCATTCCCTTGTGTTTTTGTGATGCTTTCTAGGTAGAGGTTTGTGGCAGAGAGTGATAATTGTCGCTCACTAGCCCTTTTCTCCTTATTTCAGTAATAGAACTTCTTAATTTTGATGGGTCCATGACCATCCACAATAAAGGCTATATTTCCAGTTTGTCCTTGAGCAAAGAATGACCGTGTAGTGAGCTTTTGCCATGGAAATAAGCAGAAGTGGTGTGCACAAGTTTTAGAAAAAAAATTTTTAAAGGTAAGGTCAAGAGGCGCCTGGGTGGCTCAGTCAGTCGGTTGAGCGTCTGAGTTTGACTCAGGTCATAACATCCCAGTCTGTGAGTTTGAGCCCCCGCCCCCCGCCGTCGGGCTCTGTGCTGATAGCTCAGAGCCTGGAGCCTGCTATGGATTGTGTGTTTCCCTCTCTCTCTGCCCCTACCCCACTCATGCTCGCTGTCTCTCTGTCAAAAATAAATAAACATTAAAAAAATAAATAAATAGGGGCGCCTGGGTGGCGCAGTCGGTTAAGCGTCCGACTTCAACCAGGTCATGATCTCGCGGTCCGGGAGTTCGAGCCCCGCGTCAGGCTCTGGGCTGATGGCTGATGGCTCAGAGCCTGGAGCCTGTTTCTGATTCTGTGTCTCCCTCTCTCTCTCTGCCCCTCTCCCGTTCATGCTCTGTCTCTGTCCCAAAAATAAATAAATGTTGAAAAAAAAAATTAAAAAAAATAAATAAAAAATAAAAATAAATAAATAAATAAAATAAAGGTAAGGTCATGTCTTTTTCCTTCTCTCTTGTCTTCCCCCATTCTACTCCATGAGAAGAGTATACTTTTCCCACAATTATTTTGGATCTGGTCGTGCGATTTACTTTTGCTTTGGTTAATATAATGTGAGCAGGCGGGACATATGACACATCTGAGTGCAGCCTTCAGAGGTTTTTGTTTTTGTTTTAATATTTATTTATTTTTGAGAGAAAGAGACAGAGTACAAGCGGGGGAGGGGCAGAGAGGGAGACAGTATCTGAAGCAAGCTCCAGGCGCCCCTTCAAGGAATTTTTGTGGCTCAGCCTCTTGTGTTCTGCCTTCCATCATGAGGAAAATATAACGCAGGTGACTAGTGTTCCTTATGTCCCAATCCTTGAATGGGAGACATGTGAGACTGACTGAATTTGACTTGCACTTAGATCAGGGACACAGCAGCTGAACTGCCCCTCCCTCCAGCTGTCAATTTCCGACTAGGTGAGAAATAAATATTTGTTATTCATAAAGCATTGAGTATTTGAGACAATTCTTTTGTTTTCTTGCAAGCCAGCAATTTATTGAAATTATGTTTTTTAATGATTTATTTCCCACTGTTCCGCTATTATGAATAATGCTGCTATTACACTCATATACAAATTTTCATGTTTTCTGTGGACGTTTTAAACTCTCAGGTATATACCTAAGAGTGGAATTGCTGGGTCTTATCATAACTCTATGTTTAACTTTTCAAGGAAGTGCCAGAATGTTTTACGAAGTGGCCTATGGCATTTTGTGTTCCCGCCAGGAGGGTATGAGGGTTCTGATTTCTCTGCATCCTAACACTTGTTAATATAAGTCTTAAAAAAAATTATTATAGCCATCCTAGTGGGTGTGAAGTGAGATCTCATTATGATTTTAATTTGCATTGCCCTTATGACTCATGGTGTTGAGTGTCTTTTCATGTGATTTTTGGCTATTTATGTATCTTCTTTGGAGAAGTATCTATTCATAATTTGGACCCATTTTTTAATGGGGTTGTATTTTTATTGTTGAATTTTAAGAGTTATTTATATATTCTGGCTATAATATCAGATATATGGTTTGCAAAATTTTTTCCCATTCTGTGTGTTGTCTTTTCACTTTTCTGACAGTGTCTGAGTTAGTCTATTAGGGCTGCCATATCAAAATCCCATAGACTGGATATGACCTCACTTAACCTTTATCATCTCTTAAAAGGCCCTGTCTCTGGGGGTGCCTGGGTGGCTCAGAAGGTTAAGTGTCAGACTCTTGATTTTGGCTCAGGTCATGATCTCGTGGTTCCCTGAGTTCGGGCCCCCACACTGCACCCTGCATTGGGCCCTGCATCTGGCTCTGTGGTATCAGCGTGGGGTCCACTACAGATCTTCTGTCCCTCTCTCTCTCTGCCCCTCCCCCAAGCTCTCTCTCTCAAAAATTAACATTAAAAAAAGAAAATAAATAAAAGGCCCTGTCTCCAAATACAGCCACGTTGTGGGGTAAGGTTTCCACATATAACTAATTAGGAGAACACAGTTCAGTCCAAACAATCTGCCTTCTGGGTATACCCTTCTCACATGCAAAATACATTCACCCCCAATCCTAAATTCTTAACTCTTTCAGAACCAAATCTATGTCCAAAGCCTTATCTAAATATCATCTAAATCAGGTATGGATGAGATTTGAAATATGATTCATGCTGAGGCAAAATTCCTCTTCCAGCTGTGAGCCTGTGAGACAAATTATGTGCTTCCAAGACAGAAAGGTGAGATAGGCATGGATAGACATTCCCACTTTATTTTTTTAAATTTATTTAAAAATTAAAAAAAAATTTTTTTTAATGTTTATTTACTTTGAGAGACAGAGACAGAGCACGAGTGGGGGAAGGACAGAGAGAGAGGGAGACACAGAATCTGAAGCAGGCTCCAGGCTTTGTGCTGTCAGCACAGAACCCGATGCGGGGCACAAACCCACAAATTGTGAGATCATGACCTGAGCCAAAGTCGGATGCTTCACAAAGCCTGGAGCCTGTTTCAGATTTTGTGTCTCCCTCTCTCTCTGCCCTTCCCCGGCTCATGCTCTGTCTCTGTCTCTCAAAGTAAATAAACATTAAACAAATTTTTTTAAATTTTTTAAATAAATTAAAATTTAATGTTTATTTATTTTTGAGAGACAGACAGAATGCAGGTGGGGGGAGGGGCAGAGAGAGAGGGAGAGGCTCCAGGCTTCAAGCCCAATGTGGGGGGGCTCAAACCCATGAACCATGAGATTGTGACCTGAGCCAAAGACAGGCGCTTAACCGACTGAGCAACCCAGGTGTCCCTAGACATCCCCTTTAAAAGAAAGATATCAGAAAGAAGAAAGGGGGTGGGTCCAAAGGAAGTCCAAAACTTAGCAAGGCAAATTCCATTAGATTTTAAGGCTCAAAGTAGTCTTTTTTGGCTCAGTGTTTTGCCCTTTGGGCTTAAGGGGGTAGCAGCATTGTCCTCTTGGTCCTGGGCAGCAGTTTTGTTCCTGAGAGATTGGTTGGTAGCAGCCTGACCTACTGAAGCCGAGGATACAGCCTTGCCCCCCCAGACCTGTATCCTCTGAGTTCATGGTAGGAGTGATACAGCCCTGCTGATCTCTGAATAGCTTTTGGCATTATTCCTCCCTTTTCTTGAGGATAATGGGGACTGGCAGCCAGAGAACTCTATTGTTTTATCCTGTAGAATCCCAGAAGTCTGACAAGATTCCTTTACTTTGTTGATTCTATCCCCTTTATTCCCAGCTGGCAGTGTTTCTTCTGGCATAATCTCACTTCTTTCCTGGATACTTCTGAGATGGCTAAGTCCATGAATCACACTATGGGGAGAAAGAATTTTTTCTCTTATTTCAAGGTCCTTCTAGCTGGACTAAGAATCAAATTGATATGAGACAGATTAACAAGAGAAAATCAAATTTAATTGCGTACATACAGGGAATCCACACAGACAGGAAATTCCAAAGACATTCAGGCAACATGATGCTTATATGAGCTAAAAAAGAGGTATCTGAGGATATAAAGGGGAGAAAAGACTACTAGCAGGAAGCTGAAAGATGTTTCGAAAACCAAGGTTACTCTAATATGTAGATAAGTTTCTTAGGTAAAGAGAAATCTCTGTTAATAACTCTCTTCCTGGTACAAAGAGGCAGTTGAGGGGGAGGTAAAATGCTTTTTTTCTGAATCTGCTGGGTTTTGTTTTTAATTCAAAATAATGTTCATGCTAAAGTGGCCCATCTTAGGGCAGCCTGTCCTTGGACTCTACAGCACCTATGATCTCTTTCTCAAATGATTTTTCTAGCCACACCCTTAGTGTGCTCTCCAGAATATACCTTTTCTTATTTCTAATATGGATAGTAATTGGGTTCTGCACCGAATTCCAACTTGTGGGAAGGAGGTGGGTTTCCCCACATCATCAAGAAGTAATTCTCCAGATACCAGCTGGATATCTTACATTTCCACTCAGTGGACAGTATCTACCCAGAGATAGTATCAGATCCCATAGGTTATGGACTCAGTCCTACAAGACTTCTGTCACCCCCCTCTCTTCCCTACACCTTCATATGTCGGATGCAAGCCTATGTTATGATCTGTGCTTCTGGCCAACTGGCTATAAATCAGAGGTTCCCATGCCCCTCTCTTTGGGATTGATTAACTTGCTAGAGTGGCTCACAGAACTCAGAGACACATTTTCCTAGTAGATTACTGGTTTATTATAAAAGGATATAATTCAGGAACAGCCAGATGGAAGAGAGGCATTAGGCACAGTAAAAACATGGTAAAAGGACACAGAACTTCCATGCTCTCTCCAGGTACATCACTTTACTTATACCCTCCTTGTGTTCACCATCCCAGAAGCTCTCCAATCTCATTCTTTCGGGTTTTTGATGGAGGCTTCATTATGTAGGCAAGATTGATTAAATCATTGGCCATTGGTAATCAATTCAAACTCCAGCACCTCTCTCTTCCCAAGAGCTGGGGATTGGTGGGGAGACTGAAAGTTCCAAACCTCTATTCCTGTTTGGTTCCCCTGGTAACCAGCTCTCATCCTTAGGTGCTTTCCAAAAGTCACTTCATTAACATAATCTCAGTTGTGGTGGAAAGGGACTTGTTATGAATAACAAGACACCTATTTCACCTTTATGTCTCTGAAGTGATTTCAGGAACTGAAGACAGGAGACCAAACATTATGACGAAAGATGTTCCCATTGCTTTTATTGTTCAGGAAATGCCAAGGGTTTTGGGAACTGAGAACCAGGAACAGTGGACAAAGACTGAACATATTTGAGAAATATTTTTTGGCCCTCTGAATGACCAAATATAAATCATAATATCACAGATAGACTAAGAATTTTCCAAATCTTCACTTTGGTTCCTTTTTGTTGAATAATACCTTCTATTTATCTCTCTCTTCCTGCATTTTACTATAACTAGTAAGAAGAAATGAGACTGCACCTTTAACACTTTGCTTAGAAATATTCGACTTTATTACTTTATTTTTTTAATTTGAGAGAGAGAGAGAGAGAAGGAGAGAGAGAGAGCTGGAAGAGGGGAGGAGACAGAATCTGAAGCAGGCCCCAGGCTCTGAGCTGTCAACACAGTGCTGGATACAGGGCTTGAACTTGCGAACTTTTGAGCAGTGAGATCATGACCTGAGCTGAAATCAGAGGCTTAACTGACTGAGCCACCCAGGCGCCCCATCAACTTTATTACTTTTAAATTATTTCCACAAAATACTAGAATACAATTTGGCCAATTTCTTTGCCATCTTATAAGGGTCAGTTTTCTTCCAGTTTTCAGGAACATGCTCCTCATTTATGCCCCAGATCTCACCAGAATCACCTTTAACATCCATTTTTGTACCAACAGCCTCTCTTCAAGGCAATCTAGGCTTTTTCTTTTTTTTTTTTTTTAACATTTATTTATTTTTGAGACAGAGAGAGACAGAGCATGAACGGGGGAGGGTCAGAGAGAGAGGGAGACACAGAATCTGAAACAGGCTCCAGGCTCTGAGCTGTCAGCCCAGAGCCCGACGTGGGGCTCGAACTCACCGACCGCGAGATCATGCCCTGAGCCGAAGTCGGACGCTCAACCGACTGAGCCACCCAGGCGCCCCTATCTAGGCTTTTTCTAACAAGCACCTCAAAATTCTTCTAGCCTCTATTCATAATCCAATTCCAAAGCCACTTCCACATTTTTTTAGGTATCTGTTGCAGCAAAATCCCACTTCTCAATATCAAAATCTGTACTAGTCTGGTAAAGATACCATAACAAAACATCAGGGACTGGGGGCTTAAACAACAAAAATTTATTTCTCACAGTTCTGGAGGCTGAATGTCTAACTAAGATCAAGATGTTAGCATGTTTGGTTGGCTTGCAGATGGCCATCTTCTGGTTGTGTCCTTGTGTGGCCTTTTCTCTGTGCATATGCTCCAAGTGTCTCTTCCCTTCTTACAAGGACATCAGTCCTATGGGATTAGGGTTCCCACTCTTACGACCTTATTTAACTGTAATTACCTCTTTTAAGGCCTCTCTCCAAATAAATTGAGGGTTAAGGGAAAGGGTGAGGAACTTTGAAAGAACACAATTCAGTCCAAACCAGTATACTTGAAGCACAAAAGATTTTTTTGTGTGTGGTAAAATAGAATACAACATAATAGTTACTATTTGAACCATTTTTGACTATACAGTTGTGTGGCATTAAATATATCCACATTGATCTGCAATCATCATGACTATCATTTCCAGGACTTCATTTTTCCCCAAACTGAAGTTTGGGAAGTACTCTAATTCCTTTTTTTTTTTTTTTTAAATTTTTTTTTCAACGTTTATTTATTTTTGGGACAGAGAGAGACAGAGCATGAACGGGGGAGGGGCAGAGAGAGAGGGAGACACAGAATCGGAAACAGGCTCCAGGCTCTGAGCCATCAGCCCAGAGCCCGACGCGGGGCTCGAACTCACAGACGGCGAGATCGTGACCTGGCTGAAGTCGGACGCTTAACCGACTGCGCCACCCAGGCGCCCCATGAAGTACTCTAATTCCTAAACACTAACGTTATGTTCTCCTTGCTCCAAACCCCTGTCAACCACCCTTTTACTTTCTGACTCTATGACTTCAAATACTCCAGGTTTATCGTATGGATGGAATCATATAATATACAGTCCTTTTGTGATTGGGTCATTTCACTTGGTATAATGTCTCCAAGGTTCATCCATGTTGTAATGTGTCAGAATTTCATTCCTTTTTAAGGCTGAATAATACAAAAGTTTTTCATTTTGGTGAAGTCCAATTTTCGTATTTTTTTTCTTTTGTCACCTATAGGTTTGGTTTCACAGCTAAGAAACAATTGCCTAACCCAAGGTCACACAAACTTATACCTATGTTTTCTTTAAGAGTATTATAGTTTTTGCATGTATATTTAGGTCTGTGGTCCATTTTAAATTAATTTTGGTATATGTGAGGTAGGGGTCCAGCCAGTTTCATTCTTTTGCATGTGGATATACAATTGTTATAGCACCTTTTGTTGAAAAGATTATTTTTTCCCATCAAATTATCTTGAAGTTCTTGTTGAAAATCAATTGTCCATAACTGTATGGGTTATTTCTTAACATTCAATTCTATTTCACTGATATATATGTCTATCACTATTCTAGTACTATACTATCTAGATTACTGTAGTTTTGTAGTCAGTTTTGAAATCTTGAAGAATGACTAATTTTTTTATTAAAAATTTTTTTAATGTTTATTTTTGAAAGAGAGAGAGAGAGAGAGAGAGAGAGGGAGGGACAAAGAGAGAGGGGGAGACACAGGATCCAAAGCAGGCTCCAGGCTGTCAGCACAGAGCCTGATGTGGGGCTCAAACCCACAAACTGCAAGATTGCAACTTGAGCTGAAGTCAGATGCTTAACTGACTGAGCCACCCAGGCACCCCTGTTCTAATTATTATTTTTTAATTGTTTTGGCTATCCTGAACCCTTTACATTTCCATGTGAATTTTAGGATCAGCTTGTCAATTTTGGGGGAAAAAAGGCAGCTGAGATTTTGATAGAATTCTATAGAATCTTCAGAAAAATAGGGGAATATTGCCAGTTAAATACTATTAAATCTTCTGCCACCATTTCTTGATGAACTATCTAGATTGATGATTTAGCTTACTTATAAATCCTGTACCGTGTGTCTGCCTACCCTCTCAATATAGACTAACAATTCCTCGCTCCTCCATTGGTTACTTTTCCTACTTCTGACAATACGTTTAACAACCAGAAAAGTTTTGTCAATAATAAACATAATCTCTTGAATGCTTTTATCTTCTACCTTTCCTTCCTATGTTCCACATCTTAAAGTTAAAATACCGTAAAAGGGTATTTTTACCTTTATATTGTCAACAACAGTATACTTTATAAACTATGCTTTAACTATGTCAAGTTATTTATAATTTATTAATATGTTGGGTCTAAAAGTTGAACACCAGAAAACAGCATTTTCTAAGCTTTCTATCACGGTCATTCAGTTGAATTCTCTTTTCTTCAGGTTTCTCTCCCAGTAGCCTAAGCTTTTGGGACTTCCCTGAATTAGATCTTCCCTGTCCTCCTGAATTAGATCTAGTGACCCCTAATGTATTGTCAAATACGCTGTTTTCTACCTCATTTTGCCTGAGCACATCTTCAAGAAACTCTTTTTTAAAAAAGGTTATGTGGGAGTATAGGGGTGCCTGGGTGGCTCAGTTGGTTAAGTGTCTGGCTCTTGGTTTCAGCTTAGGTTGTGATCTCAGGTTGTTATCTAATGGTTCATGGGTTTGAGCCCCATGTCAGGTTCTGTGCTGGCAGCATGGAGCCTGCTTGGGATTCTCTCTCTCCCTCTCTCTGCCTCGCCCCTGCTTGTGCTCTTTTTCTTTCTCAAAATAAATAAATAAATAAATAAACATTAAAAAAAAGGGGGTATGTGGGAGTTTAACTTTAGGAGTCCCTGCTTATCTGAAAGTGTTTTCATTCTGCTCTTTTACTTAATGATGATTCAGGTAGGAATGGGACTTTTTTGAAAATTAAATTTTTTTCTTAGGTTTTGAGGTCAAGAAATATTTCCCTCAGAAACTTGAAAGTCCAGGGGCGCCTGGGTGGCTCAGTTGGTTAAGCGTCTGATTTCAAGTCAGGTCATGATCTCACAGTCTGTGAGTTTGAGCCCCATGTTGGGTTCTGTGCTGACAGCTCAGAGCCTGGAGCCTGTTTCAGATTCTGTGTCTCCCTCTCTCTCTGACCCTCCCCCGTTCATGTTCTGTCTCTCTCTGTCTCAAAAATAAACGTTAAAAAAAAAAAAAGCAACTTGAAAGTCTGTTTTCTTTCATTTAGTGTTGATGATAAGAATTCTAATGTAAGCTTGATTCTTGTTCTTTTATGGGTCACTTATTTTTTTCTCTTTGGAAATTTAGGATCTGGATCTTCTCTTTGTCTTTGCATTTGTAATATTTACAAGGTTGTTTTTTATTTGTTTTTGCTCTGTACTAGTAGACACGTTAAGCTCTGGCAGATTTTCTTCCAGGATTTTTGAGTAATTTTCCATCTTCTATTTACTTTGTTTTCCTCTTTTTTTATAATATTAGTCCTTTTGTATTCCTACTCTTATATTTTCTCTTGCAATTTCCATCTCTTTGCATATTTTTTCTATTTAAAAAAATTCATTGGCTTAATCTTTTAACACTTCAAGTGAATTTATAATTTTGGCAATTTCTAATTTTAAGACTTACTTTTTTTTTTTTCCCAACGTTTATTTATTTTTGGGACAGAGAGAGACAGAGCATGAACGGGGGAGGAGCAGAGAGAGAGGGAGACACAGAATCGGAAACAGGCTCCAGGCTCTGAGCCATCAGCCCAGAGCCTGACGTGGGGCTCGAACTCCCGGACCGCGAGATCGTGACCTGGCTGAAGTCGGATGCTTAACCGACTGCGCCACCCAGGTGCCCCAAGACTTACTTTTTATTCTTGGGTTGTTACTTCATCTGGGTATACTGGTATACTATTCTTGTTTCCTAGGTGTAATAAGTCTAGGAGCATCCCAGTTATTATTTTTAAAGTTCTCTGAAGTTTCTCTATTTCTTCTATGGCCATTCTCTGTTTATCTTTCTCCCCTTCCCCCGCCCCCTAAATTGGAGACTTCTTTTGAGTATCTAATTATCTAATCCTTGGTTGTCTGTTCATGTTTAAGATGAGGTAATTGGAATGCTGATTAGGAATCTTGTGAACTTGGGAAGGTCTTGCCAACTTGCACAACTTCACTCAAGGGTGAGTGGGCAGAAAACTAGCTATTGTGCCAGAATGAAGACTGCTGTAGTCATTAAATGTTCAAATAGCTGCCCAACTCCTCCCCAGAGATTATGAGAACTCTTGATTTTTAGCCTGGGATAAATGCCTGGTTACGGTATCTGAGATAAGGGAGGGCTCTTCTGTTCTATGCAGAGATCTTTATTTAATCTCCCTGTTGGCTACAGCACCATCTGAACCTATTCTACATTATGGTTTCTTTCATTTTGTTTAGTCAGACTGCACTCACTTGGTATGTAAAATTAAAAAATTTTGGTGGTCTCATTCTCATTTTCTATTATGTATGAGTTTGTATCATTTTTAAATTCCTTTATTAGCATTTTAATGGGGTCTCAGGAAGAAGAGGTAATGAATACATGTGCTTAGTTAGCTAGCTTATATATATTTTTAAGTACAGTTGACAAGCAATGTTACATTAGTTTGCAAATATGGAACACTTCATAAATTTATATGTCATCCTTGCACAGGGGACAGGCTAAACTTCTAACATTCCAATTTTGGTATATGTGCTGCCAAAGGGAGTACTCACCCAAGCTTTAATAAAAAAATACTAAATGTAAGTTAAAAAAATACTAAATGTAAGTTTAAAAAAAGACAAGTGGAGCAGAGTAGGACATAAGAAAAAACAACTAGTGGAATGGCAAAAAACCAAACAACTCCCTCCCAAAACACAGAAAAACATACTACCACAATTCTGAGTCTGTGATATTGATAGTATCCTGTGTATGTATAATTTAGGGCTTAGCACAGAAACGCTTCAGATCCACACATTTAGTGACATGTTGGATCTCAGACATCTAGTTCACACCCCATTTTACAGTTAAGAAAAGTAGAACTCAGAAGTGAAGTGATTTTCCCAAGGTCACACAAATAGAGAGTGGCAGAAGGGACACTAGGATGTGACTCCTACTTTCCTTTTACCTCACCACACTTCTGGGGAGTAACAGGATGAGCAGATCAGCAGTTAGATGAGGAAGATTTGAAAAATAATCGACATAGCATGGATTTTTTTGGGGGGTAAAAAGCCATATGTCTAAAAAAAAAAGAAGTATTTTCGGATGCTTACTTGGCAGCTATACAATCTTCTCTGGCAGCACAGTCTGACAATTGGTAGGCATATGTGGAATGTACTGAAGGGGGCGACTGTACAGCAGGACGGGGAACTGCAATAATCCAAGTGCTTGGTGATCTGGGAGGAAACAGAGTCTGGGCAGCATGAAACAGAATTTGGTGAATGAATGAATGTGAATACTGAGGGAGGGAGGGGAAAATGTTAGTGGGATTATGAAGGAGTGTGAATTGGTTAATTGTAGAGAATAAGTAGGGGAACATGAGGACTCAACTCCTTTTAATGTCATTTTAAATTATTCAATGCAACCTAAAAGGCTGGGAACAAATATAATTTACATCACTCCTTCTTTCTGGTTCAGGGATAGTTTACCTAAATTCTTAAATTAATGGATGCAGTTGTCCTCTTTGCATAGCTCCAACAAAAGAAAATCTACGAGACAGCACAAGAAAACTGGGTTTCCTTAATAAGGTACCATTTGCCTGGCCGACTCGCCTAGCTGCTGTGAAGAGTGACTGAGACAACGTAGCACCGCATTTGGCCCATCTCAGGAACTGAAAGTGGACCTCAAATTCCGCCCACGTTCTCCTCTGCCGCTGCGCTCAAAAACCACGTACACTGGCGTGGGTCTTCCGCGACGCCTAAGTTCTTTCCTTAAGGTCCAGTGGACAGCCCCACGGCCACATTCGCAAAAGCTAAGGGTGAGGGCGAAAAAAAATCCAATTTCCCTCCGACAAAGAGTTCCCACCGCGGCCGCGGGAGCACAGCCCGGAATGTACAATTCTAGACCAACTCTCAACAGCAGTGACTGTCCTGGGGCTTGTGTAACGGGCCCCGCCAAGGAGGGGGTTGGGCGACTCTAAGGTTTGGGAAAGCGACGATTCCGCTCTTCGGGCCTGGCCGGTCCACTTCCTACGGCAAGCAGAAGGAGACAAACGGCGCCTTGCCTCGCTCCCACCTACAGCCTCTTCCCGTAGCCGGCTCCCGCTCTCCCTTCCCGTGGCCGCAGGGGCCGCGCGTGGGGGGTGTGTACGCCCCGCGCCCGTTGCCCTGCTTGGGCGCACAGCCGCCGCCGGAACCCTGAATCACCCCACTCCCAGCCCCTGACCCGTCTTCCTCTGGAAGTCGCCGGAGGCCTGCGGGTTGCCAAATCGCGCTCCCAGGAGAGTGCAGGAAAGCTAGGTGGCCCGGCCACGAGGAGGCGGAGCTCGCAGTGTCTCGCGGCCCGGGCCCGGGCCCGGGCCCGGGGGCGGGGCTAGGTGGCTCGCGCAGGGGGCGGGGCGTAGTGACGTCGGCGGGCGCTGGGGCCGTACTGTGGCTGTGGCGGCGGCGGCGGTAGTGGTGGCGGCGGTGGTGGCGGCGCCCGGGAGGCAGCAGCAGCAACAGCAGCAGCCCTGAGGAGGGTGAGACGGCCGCCGTGGCGGCAGCTCGGAAGTCGGGCGGGACCGAGAGCTTCCCGACTGCCGCTGGCGCTGAGGTTTTTTGCCTTTTCTTAGCCTGCTTCCTCACGGCCCTGGCTAGGGCTGGGCAGCGCGCCCCCGGGGAGGGGCGGAGCTGTAGGTGAGGCTACAAGACCCCCTCCCCCTCCTCCCCTACCGGGGGAGGGGGGATGGGAAAGTCCGGGGAGGGGCGGACCCCACCCCACCCCAGCCCACCCCAGCCTACCCGCGGGTTCCACCCCACAGAGCTCCAGGATTGGGCGGGAGCTGAAGCGGTAGATGAGGGGAACCCGAGGTGGGAGGTGGGAGATAGGGGTTCTGGGTGCTTGGAGAACGGAGGGTTTCTGAGACGTGATGTTGAGGGCGAGGTAGTGGCGAGATGGAGAAATTGGGGAGCCATGAGGAGGTTGGGGTGCGGTCAGGGTGGATCTGTGTGGTTAGGCGACTGATGTAAAATATTGAAAGAGGTGAGGATTTTTTCCCCCTTCTGTTAAATGGTAAGATAGGAGATGAAGGGTTGTATTGCAAAAGGAAGAAGAGCTGTGGATGTTGCCTTTGAGGCAGTTGGAGAAGCTATTGCTAGGTCTCACATTTCTACTTTAGGGTTATTATGGTTATTATTTTTCTTCTTCCTGGCGGGGTGGGTCGGAAGGGCAGAGAATCCCTCTGCTTTTGACGCAGGTGGGTAATTGGTGAGGGTGGCTGGGTTTAAAGTTTTACACCCTTCAAGAAGAGTGAGGTCTTGGATTAAGACAACTTCATTCTGGCAGCAACATTAGGGAATAGGTCCCATTATACCTAGTTCCTTAAAGGTGTTACCTTCCAGTCTTTTTTCTGTGCCTAAAAGATCACTTTATACCACCTTATTTGCAAGCTTTATCCTGGCCTCTTAAGAGAAGGCCTGAAAATCAGGTGGTTGCTTTGGAAGACACGTTTCTGAGTAATGGTTGCAGGTGGCTGTGGTTGACTGCTTTGGATGGATAATTTGAACAGTTCTTTTGGAGCTAATTATATGAAAAATACTTACATGTTTTAAAGCACAGCTGTCTTTTACAACTTGTTTTTCAATAGACTTTGACATTTGGGCATTTTGTGTTCAGCACAATTATTCGTGCTTATTTTTATTTCTCAATTGCAGATGCTATTAGACACTTTAAAAATGAACTGAAATAGTTTTTTTTTCTAGGTCCCTCAATTTCTGAGAAATGTTCTTGGAGTCAAGTGCTTTTACGATGCTCTTCAATAACATTTTGGGGGCATGTGTCTCACTTCATGGAGAGATGTTACTAAGAGTAAACAGTATTCAATGTTCTTTACATCACTGTTTCACAACTTTATACATTAAATCAGAATCTCTTCTCAATTCCTGCTCCCTATTAGATTACAGTATTCACTGACCTTACTTATCAGTGTCATTTAAGCTGTTTCTTGCTCAGAAAATAGGTCCTGTGACATACATGTATTATGTAATGGGTGGAAGTAGGCATGATTCTCAATAATTCATTTATGGAGGAAGAGCAGCCGTCATGAAATGGAATTTAAGCAGTGACTTTCCCAAGGCTTACTCAATTTATTTGGGATCATAGCCAGAGAAGTGCTTTTCTGTTACCCAAGAGAGAAATATACAGATTTGAGTGTCAGTAGTTGTAGATCATTGCCTTTTTTAACATGCCTAATTAATGAGCAGACTATTATCTTCTAGAAAATAGTTCTGCTTGAAGAAACTTACAGGCAACAGATGATATAATAGATATTAAGTGAGAAAGAGTGTGTCAGGTTTGTAATTCTAAAGAAAAGATTCAATTAAATGTATTCAGACAGGTCAAATTATAAGTTGGTAAATGAATACTTTTGGATTACTTAGAAGCAAAAATTAAAATTCACATATATAGTTTTGCCTTTTAAATTATACTTTGGTTTAATTGGGTATGCATGAGGACAAATGTGAACCAAAATGTCAGGTGAAACTGTATATATTGCTAACATGACATTTACATTGTTGACAGTGGGATGCAATTCTTTGTAGGAATGCAGTCGTGGGATTTGGGGGAAAGTATAAGGTAGAGGTGATCTATTTCTCCTTAGAGTTTTTTTTATGCCAGAAAAAACACTACCTATTATTTTTCTTTTCTTTTTAAAAAATTTTTTTTTTCAACATTTATTTATTTTTGGGACAGAGAGAGACAGAGCATGAACAGGGGAGGGGCAGAGAGAGAGGGAGACACAGAATCGGAAACAGGCTCCAGGCTCTGAGCCATCAGCCCAGAGCCCGACGTGGGGCTCGGACTCAGGGACCGCGAGATCGTGACCTGGCTGAAGTCGGACGCTTAACCGACTGGGCCACCCAGGCGCCCCCTGCCTATTATTTTTCAAGAAAAGTCACTTGCTAGTCATTACTGTGATGTTCTTGTTGAATCTACTGAAGTCTCCCTTGCCCCCTTTTTTACTAAAGTCAGGTAGGTATGTCTGTGTTAATTCAACATCAATACTGGGAGCAGGATAAAAGTGAAGGTTCTGTAGCAACAGCTGCTCTTTTTCTACTCTCAGTTAATGCTTTTATAAGGAGTAAAAGAGCTGTTAAATGTGCATTTTCACATACTGTATCAAACACCTTGATGGAGGAAGACCAGAGAATGAAGTATTTTGGTTAACCAAATCCGTACATTGATTATCAGTTTTCAAACAAATATAATGTAATAAACAGCATCAAGGTTATGTAGAATATAACTTATTTCTCTAAGTCTTCAACATCCGAGCCTTGGGACACTGACTCATTCAATGGCTATTTACTGAGTATGCTTCTGGGTACTTTTTTTAGCCATTGAGGATACAGTAGTGAACAAAGCTGTCAAAAATCCCTGCCTTCATGGAACTTACCTTCCAGATACCTTTTGGGGAAATGAAGAGAAACCTGGCAAAGAAGACTGATAAGAGGTCATTGGGTTAGGAAAACCAGGAGAGTGTGATTTACTAGAAGTGAAAGAAAATAAGTTTTCAAGGAGGAGGGCATGATCAAGCGTGTCATTGTTTAAAGATGTGTCAGAGTGTTGGGTAAGGGAGGATTTTGCATGATTATTGTGTCTAATAGAAATATGACTAAATGCTTTTTAGTATGAGGTGACACAGATGTAAGAATTTGTCAGTTTTTAACTTACGTAGTTTGATTTTTTTAAAAACATATATTTCACTTTTTATTTTTTTCAGAACAAAATAGGCAGTCTATGAATGTATAATACTAAGGACAGATATGATCTTTTATTAACTTTGTTTTTAAAATATATTATTAACTATTATACTCATTAAAAAAATAGGTAATACACTTACCAAATCATAAGATATAGGTAGAAAAGAGTAAGACTCCTGTCCCATCACGTTGTTCCTGAAGGCAATCACTGTTTCCAATTTCTTGTTTTTCCTAACCAGTGAAATTTTGTGCAGTAATATGGTTTAGCTATTTTATTTTATTTTTTTAATGTTTATTTATTTTTGAGGGACAGAGAGAGAAAGAGAGAGAGAGCAGGGGAGAGGCAGAGAGAGAGGGAGACACAGAATCCAAAGCAGGCTCCAGGCTCTGAGCTGTCAGCACAGAGCCTGATGCAGGGCTTATGAACCACAAGATCTGACCTGAGCCAAACTTGGACCCTTAGCCAACTGAGCCACCTGGGTGCCCTGGTGTAACTATTTAAAAAAAATTTTTTTTAACGTTTGTTTATTATTGAGAGACAGACACAGAGCGTGAGCAGGGGAGGGGTAGAAAGAGGGGGAGACATAGAATTTGAAGTAGGCTCCAGGCTCTGAGCTGTCAGCACAGAGCCTGATGCAGGGCCCAAACTCACAAACTGCAAGATCATGACCTGAGCCGAAGTCGGTCCCTTAACCGACTGAGCCACCCAGGCGCCCCATCTGGTGTAACTATTTTAAAATCGCATGAATAGAACAGATATTTTATCTTCTAGGTTTTTTTTTTTCCACCTTAGTATTTTCATAATTTAAGTCTAGCTACCTGCATACCTTTTGTTTTTATTTTCTAACAGCTTTGTTGAGAAATAATTCACACACCATACAGTTTACTCATTTAAAGTGTATAATTCAGTTTTCTGGTGTGTGTAACTACCACTACAATCAATTTTAGAACATTTTCTTCATCCTCCAAATAAGCCCCAAACCCATTAGTAGTCACTTCCCTGACTTTTGATTTTTAAGTATTGTTTTGTACATCATGGGGGGAAACTGTTTGTGAAATACTTGATTACCAACTAAATGGCAGTTAAGCCACTTAGTGTGTATTTTTAAATATTCTGTGCATAAGTTTGTGTAAAAGTCAACTTAGCATTTTATTTGGTTGAGTACATACTTGTGAAATGTGATTAAGTGTCTTGTTTTCATTATTCCTTCATTTATTACTCCTAAAGCTTTTGATAAAGTGCTTGGATTATAGTAAGTACTCCATAAAAATCAGCTGCCCTGATGGTGATGATAGGGTGTGGTGATGGTGATAATGATGCCTGATTTGTGGAATTCCTTTAGGATATTATGGAACCTCAGGGAGTTCTCAGGAGTCTGGAAAACGAGACCTTTTTTTCTAGGAGGAAGGAAGTGAATCCTGAAACCTTTAGGCCAGCATTGTCCAATAGAACTTTCTGTGATGATAGTCATGTTGTATATACCATTCGATACAGTAGCTACTAGTCCCATGTGCCACTGAACACTTTAAATGTGGTTAGTGTAATTGTTGAGTAACAATTAAAATTATTAATTTTGTTAAAATTAATTAAAAAAAATTTTTTTTCAACGTTTATTTATTTTTGGGACAGAGAGAGACAGAGCATGAACGGGCGAGGGGCAGAGAGAGAGGGAGACACAGAATCGGAAATAGGCTCCAGGCTCCGAGCCATCAGCCCAGAGCCTGACGCGGGGCTCGAACTCACGGACCGTGAGATCGTGACCTGGCTGAAGTCGGACGCTCAACCGACTGCGCCACCCAGGCGCCCCTGTTAAAATTAATTTAAATAGCCACTGTGACTAGTGACTACTATATTTGGCAGCACACTGATACATTTATAGATTGATGAATCTAATACTGTACTCTGGCAGTATTTAGAATACGTTATTTAAAAGATAGTTTTAGAAGCCTTGTTAAGGGATACAGTGATCACTGGGATAAGACGTGGATTTACGAGGTCACTTCAGACAACAATTCTAGTTTTCTAGAATTGACATGGTCCCTAAACTGATGAATAAAGGATTTGTAGTAGTTATAAGATATCTAGACTTCAGCTAGATCTTTTCATGCTGTCTTTGTGGAAAATATGAGTTATTTTATGACAGGGACTGTCATGTGTTTTCTACTGAGCAAATAGTAGATACTTGCTAAATATTTGATGAATGAATAGATGAGACTACAATTAAGTGAATTCCCAACTGGCTGTGAATGGCTATACCCAGAGAATAGAGTGTTGATGGGTTTGAGGAACTGCTGTTAGATCCATGTATATATTGAAATAACCCAGGGGTGGTGGTATAAAAAGGTAGTGGCAGTGTGAACTAGGTGCCAACATCTCCTCACTGAGTGTGGAGGATGTCCAGGTGGTCATTAGCTGATAGTGAAAAGGCAGAGGTAGAAGTCTGTGTTGCTGAAAACCATGAAAGTCATGCTTTTACAAAGATTTTACATGGGGGTTCAAGATTTTATATGGTCTGGAGGTGGCATTGGAAGAAAGAGGGGTGCCAGTCTCATTTCCTAATATTGGGTGTGGAGTGTGATAGACTTGATAACCTCCGTTTGAAAGGGCTGCTTTGAAAGGTGTCCTGGGAAAGCCAGTTAAGTGAGAGAGGTAGTGAGAACTTTCAGAAGACTTTCTTCATGATGGAATGAATTTCCTTGAGTATTTTTCTACACTGTCTTCTTATCATCACTTAAACTTTATTATTTATTACTTATTTTTTTTAATGTTTATTTTTGAGAGAGCACGAGCAGGGGAGGTGCAGGGAAAGAGGGGGACAGAGGATCAGAAGTGGGCTCCCCATTGACAACAGAGAGTCCACTGGGGGGCTTGAATTCACAAATTGTGAGATCATGACCTGAGCAGAAGTTGGAACCTTAACTGACTAAGCCACCCAGGCGCCCCTTGTTACTTATTTTTATTGTAGTTAAAAAAAAAAGTTTATTTATTTTGAGAGAGAGAGAGAGAGAGTGGGAGCATGAGTGGGGGGAGGGGCAGAGAGAGAGGGAGGCACAGAATCGGAAGCAGGCTCCAGGCTCCGAGCTGTCAGCACAGAGCCCAACGCAGGACTCGAACTCACAGACCGCGAGATCATGACCTGAGCCGAAGTCGGATGCTCAACCGACTGAGCCACCTAGGCGCCCCAGAACCTGTTTTTTAAAAATATTTTATTTAGTTTTTGAGAGAGAGCATGAATCAGGGAGCGGCAGAGAGGAGGACAGAGGATCTGAAGCAGGCTCCATGCTGACAGGCTGACAACAGCACCCATCACTTAAACTTTAAAATGTCTCTTGTCTTAAAAAAAAAAAAATAAACAAAATGTCTCTTGTCTTAACAAAAATCTCTTTTCTTCATACTTTCTCTTAGTTGTTCTCTGCTTTATAGCTACAGGTTTTTGAAAGACTTGTCTACATTTGCTATATGTCTCCATTTTTTCACCTGTGGTTCTCTTCTCACCCTATTTCTGTATTATTTCTGTCTCCACAATTTCATTAAAACTGTTTTGCTGGGTTACTAATGTGTTTAAAGCCAATGGCTATTTTTTTATCCTCTTATTTAACCTGTTAGCTGTACTACTTGTCTATTGCTATGCAACAAATTACTCCCCAACTTAACTTAAAACAACAAACATTTATTGTTTCACAGTTTCTGTGGGTCAGGCATCTGGGTGTGGTGTGTCTGATTCAGGGTCACTCATAAGGCTGCAGTCATCTCAAAGCTCCACTGGGGGAGGGTCTGTTTCCAAGCTCAAGCATGTGGCTGTTGGCAGGCCTGAGGTCCTTGTTGGTTGTTTGCGGGAGAAATCAGTGTTTTTGCCATTTGGGCCTCTGCATACGAGTACTTGCAACATGGCACCTTGCTTCTAGATTGAGAGCTCTGTGGAGAAGGATGGGAAATATTAGCTACAGTTTTTTGTAACGTAATCTCAGAAGTGCCATTCTATCACTTGATCTGTTCTGTTCATTAGATTGGAGTGTCTAAGTCCAACATATGCACAGGGAGATTCCACAAAAGCATGAATACAAGGAGGCAGAGATCATTCAGAGCCATTTTCAAGATTGCCTACCACAGCAGCATTTGATACAGTTTATTTCCTCTTCCTTTATAACTCTCACTTTTGGCATCTTCAGATCATGCTTCTATATTTTTTCCTGGTTTTCTGGGCTTTCTTTCTGTCACCTTTGTTGAATTTTTCTCTATCCATTCATTAAGTGTTTGAATTTCTATGAGTGATCTCATCTTCTATTTCATTTTTCATCTATATGCTGAGTATTCATTTATCTGACTTTAGCTTTTATCTCTTTGCTGAGTGTAAGGACCATTGTTACTTAATATTTCCATTTGGATGCTCCTTAAACTCAGAACAGCCAAAACTAAATGTATTATTCCTGCCCTTCTCTGGTGTTCCTTAATTAATTAAGTGACACTATCAGTTGCTCAAGCTAGAAATGTGTGTAGTATTGTTGATTTTTCTCATTCCTCTACCTTCTGTTTTACTATTCCTGTTGATTTTATAAAAGTCATTGCTGTCCAATGATGGTGTAAATGTTTTTATGAGGTAGTGCATCCCTTGTTAGATTCCAAGCTTTGAATGAATGTTTGCTAGGTGATTTTTAAGGTTCCTTCCACAGTTTTGAGGCTGTGTTGGCAACGAGTGCAGAGTTTTGATTAAGAAACACATGATCAGAGGTGTGCTTTAGAGATGTAGCAACTCTTGAATGCATTAAAAAAAAAAGACTGTTATTTAGGTCAATTTTAGGTGCACATCAAAACTGAGTGGAAGGTACAGATTTCCCATAGACTGACCCTCCCCCCCCCCACCATGCATAGCTTCCTTCATTATCAACATCTCCCACCAGAGTAGTACGTTTGTTAAAATTGATGAGCCTTGATCAACACATCATTATGGTTTGAAGTCCATATGAACTTTCACTTTTAGTGGTTCACCAAGAATAAAACTAATCCTATATTCCTTTTATTTTTCTTTATTATGGTGTGCTTTGTGACGAATGGACAGTAGTTTTCATCAGACAGTCCTTTATGTATATACATTTTCATTTTTCACTTATTGTTTTACTTTTGGTGTGAAAGCCCTTTTTGTGGAAATTAGGTAACTAATGGAAAAAGATTGTCTGAACTTTAGTTAAATATCTCTGAAATTGTGAAAATATTTCAAGAAATAAGTTTGGACCTTAAACATAATTTTATTATAGGAATATAGTTTATCAAGTAAAGGAATTAATTTCTCTTAGAAGTCCTTTTTTTAATTTTTAGAATTATGTTTATATATTTATTTTTGAGAGAGAGAGAGAGGAAGCCGGGGAGGGGCAGGGAGACAGGGAGAGAAATCCAAGAAGGCTTGGTGCTGTCAGTGAGGAGACTGATGCAGGGCTCGAACTCATGAACTGTTCTAATTTATAGGAGCTGAAACCAAGAGTCAGATGCTTAACTGACTGATCCACCCAGATGCCCTTGAAGCCCTTCTTGAATGTAACACACATACAGAAAAGTATATAAAGCAAATGTGTAGCTTCACAAATGTATCAAATAAATACTTGAATAACCATCGTTTAGATCAAACACTAGCACCTTGCTAGCATTCCAGATACTTTCTTTGCCTCTTCCCAATCACAACCTATTCTTTCCGCCATAAAGGTTACTGTTGCGTTGACTTTTATGAGAATCATTTCCTTGCTTTTCTTTATATAAACCTGTATTTAGTTTTGCCTGTTTCCAATTTTTTATACATGGAATCATATTGTATGTATTTTATGCTTGGCTGCTTTGACTTAAAATTTTGTTTGCGAGATTTAGATTTGCTGTATGGAGCTGTAGTTTGTTTATTTTCATTGCTAAATAGTCTTCCATTGTATAAACACCACAATTCAAATATCAATGATGAATATTTAGGTTGTTTCCAATTTTGGATCATTAAGAATTATGCTGTTATGGACATTGTTTGGTGCAAGTTTTTTGGTGCATGTCTGTCTTTGAGAGGGTGCATGTGAGCGAGGGGTAGAGAGAGGATGCGGGTGGGGAGAGAAAGAGAGAATCCCATGAGGGGCAGAGAGAGAGAGAGAAGCAGGGCTCACCCAATGCAGGGCTGGAGCTCACCTGAAGCGGGGCTCGAACTCATGAACTGTGAGATTATGACCTGAGTCAAAGTCAGATGCTTAACCGACTGAGCCACCCAGGTGCTCTTGGTGCATTATTTCTGATGACTACATAGCCAGGAGTGAAATTTCTGGGTCATAGAGTATGCATATGTACAATTTTAACAGATAATTGCCAAATAATCCTGTGTGGTTGTACAAACTTACATGCACCAAAACAATATTTGAGAGTCCTTTTGTTCTGTATCTTTGCCAGTACTTGATATTGTCAGTGTTATTGATTTTGGCCATTCTGGTGGATTTATGGTGGTATCTCATTGTTTTGATTTGCATTTCACTGATTACTAGTGAAGTTGAATAACTTTATGTCTTTTGGTCATGTGGAGACCTTTTGTGAAGTGCTTTTTATTTATTTATTTATTTACATTACATTTTTTTAAATGTTTATTTTTGAGAGAGAGGGAGGGAGAACGAGCGAGCAAGCATGAGCAGGGGAAGGGCAGAGAGAGAGGGAGACACTGAAGCAGGCTCCAGTCTGACCTGTCAGCACAGAGCCAGATCCAGGGCTCGAACTCACAAACTGTGAGATATGACCTGAGCTGAAGTTGACGCTTAACCAACTGAGCCACCCAGGCGCCCTGTGAAGTGCTTTTTAAGATACTTTGCTCAATTTTTCTGTTGGTCTTTTCTGTCCTAATTTATAGGAGTTATATATTTTGGATATGAGCCCTTTGTTGGTTTTTGTGTTGCAAATATTCCACTCTGTTCTTCTGCTTGCTATTTTGCTCTCTTAATAGTGTTTTTTGAAGAACAAGATTCTTGTTTTTGAAATTTTTAAAACATTTATTTTGAGAGAGAGAGAGAGTGTGTGTGTGTGCGTGCATGTGCATGGGGCAGGGGCAGAGAGAGAGAATACTAAGCAGGCTCTGGTTGTCAGTGCAGAGCATGATTTGGGGTTCGATCCCATGAACCGTGAGACCATGACGTGAACTGAAATCAAATCAGGCAGTCAACCAACTGAACCACCGAGGCACCCCTTGAATAAAATTTTTAATTTTAGTATACTCTAGCTAATATTTTTTTTTATTATTAGTGCTTTTTATGTCTATATTAGGAATCTTTTCCTATCCTAAGGTCATGAAGTCATACCTTTCTTATATAGCACTGCCTATTAATATTATAGTCTGTCTATAGTTGATTTTTTTGTGTATGCGTGTGGTTTTTTTTTTTCCCCATATAGTTAGCTGATTTTCTCAGCACCATTTATTGACAATTCTTTCCTTTTCAAAACTGCTCTGTAATAAATAAAGGCTCTTTATTCTATTTTACTGTTTTCTCTATCTTGGTCCAGTGCCAAACTGGATCGTAAGTCTTAATATCTGTTGAAGTGCTTTCACGTTTTTTTTCCCTTCTTTTTTTTTTTCTTTCCCAAGAAGGTTGTTGTCTTCTTTTTCTTTTTTTAAAGTAAGCCATAGGCCCAACATGGGTCTTAAACTCATGACCCTGAGATCAAGAATTGTATGCTCTAGGGGCGCCTGGGTGGCATAGTCGGTTAAGTGACCGACTTCAGCTCAGGTCATGATCCCACGGTTTGTGGGTTTGAGCCCTGCATCGGGGTCTGTGCTGACCGCTTGCTTGGAGCCTGGAGCCTGCTTTAGATTCTGTGTCTCCTCCTCTCTCTGCCCTTCCCTGCTTGTGCTGTCTCACTCTGTCTCTCAAAAATAAATAAATGTAAAAAAAAAAAATTACAAAAAAAATTGCATGCTCTACTGACCGAACTAGCCAGGCACCCCCGAGAATGTCTTCTTGACATTCAGTGTCATAATCAGTAATCAAGATGGTATGGTATCATCATAGGGATAGCTATATGTAAGAGTAGAAGAATAGGGAGTCCAGAAATGAACCCACACATTTATGGTTGGTTGATTTTCAATAAAGGTACCAAGGTAATTCAATGGAGGAAAGGATAGTCTTTTTAACAAAAGGTACTACAATAATTGGATACCAATATGCAAAAAAAGTGAACCTCAGACCTTACCTCACAGGAGAAAATATTTGAGACCTTGGGTTAGGGAAGGATTTCTCAGATATAACACCAAAAGCATGACTCATAAAGGAAAAATATTGACAAATTAACTTTTATCAAAGTTAAAAAAAAGTTTTGCTTTTTTTTTTTTTAGATTTATTTATTTTGAGAGAGAGTGCATGTGTATGCACACATGAGCAGGGGAGGGGCAGAGAGAGGGAGAGAGAGAATCTCACGCAAGCTGCATGCTGATGTCATGGAAACTGATGCAGGGCTCAATCTCAGGAACAGTGAGATCATGACCTGGGCTGAGATCAAGAGTCTAGTGTTTGAGCCACCCAGACACCCCAATAAAGCTATTTTTAAAAAATAGTGTTTGGTTATTCTTGGCCTGTTGTATTTCCATATAAATTTTAGAATCAGTTGTCAAACATTGGTGTTCTGTTTGAAATTACATTGCATTGTGTAATGGTTAGCACTCTGGACTCTGAAATTACATTGCATTTGTAGCTTATTTTGGTTTTAACTTTTTTTTTTTTTTTTTTTGAGAGAGAGTAAGAGCATTAGCTGAGGAGAGGGGCAGATGAGAGAGAGAGAGAGAGAGAGAGAGAGAGAGAGAGAGAGAGA
>NW_024412572.1:6769025-6835588 GCF_014898765.1 Herpailurus yagouaroundi
GAGAGAGAGAGAGAGAGAGAGAGAGAGAGAGAGAGAGAGAGAATCTTAAGCAGGCTCCATGCTCGGTGTGGAGGCCAACTTTGGGCTCCATCTCATGATGCTGGGATCATGACCTGAGCCAAAATCAAGAGTCAGACGCTCAACCGACTGAACCACCCAGGCACCCCATTGATTAATTTGGGTAGAATTACTTCTTTATAATGTGGAGTCTTTGAATCATTGAATGTGGCATTTTTATTTATTTATGTTTTTCATTTCACATCTCAGTAATGTTTTATAGTTTTCTGTGTAGTACTACATATCTTTCATAGATTTAGTCTTAGGTTTCTGATGGTATTATTATAAGTGGGATTTTAAAATTTATTTTCTATTTGTTGTTGGTAGATGGAATAAAGTTGAATTTGAATATTGAGTCTATTTTGCCAGGTTTTGACCAAATCTGATGATTTTTTTTTTTTTTTAATTTTTTTTTTCAACATTTATTTATTTTTTGGGACAGAGAGAGACAGAGCATGAACGGGGGAGGGGCAGAGAGAGAGGGAGACACAGAATCGGAAACAGGCTCCAGGCTCTGAGCCATCAGCCCAGAGCCCGACGCGGGGCTCGAACTCACGGACCGCGAGATCGTGACCTGGCTGAAGTCGGACGCTTAACCGACTGCGCCACCCAGGCGCCCCAAAATCTGATGATTTTTAATAATTTTATCTGTAGGTTCTCTTGGCTTTCCCATGTATATAATCATGTCATTTGTGAATAATTACTGTTTTGTGTCTTTCCTGCAATTCTTATATTTTTTTTCTTGTCTTACTTTTGGCTAGAATCTCTGGCATGTTGAATGGGTTGGTGATAGGAGAGATCCTTGTTATTTTCTCATTTCAAAGGGAAATTTTTTTTTAAGTTTTCACTATTAAGTATGATATTGTCAAGCATATACACATAAGGTAGGACAGGTCCTTACTGATTTGACTGGTATAATGAGCCCTTCAGATTTAAGCAGTTGATGGAGAGGGGCCAAGATGGCGGAATAGCATGGAAGTTGTTTTTGCGTCTCTCGTCCCTGAAATGCAGCAAGATCAACACTAAACCATCTTGCACACCTGAAAACTGATTTGAGGATTAACACAACAATCTGTACAACCTGAACCATGGAACTCGGTAGATTTAAGTAGTTTATCACTTATGTGGGCAGTGGAAAGATGAATAAGCCAAAGGTGCCAGCTCCCTGTGACCCTTGTCCCACACATCAAAAAAGTCAACACCAGATCAAAAATATTGCCAATGACTACACTATGAGCTGTGAGACACCCTGTTGATGGAGGGACCTGTTCTAATTTGACACAAAAGGGTTCTGCAATCTGTAGCTCTGTTCTGAGATGGGTAGGCTGAAAGTTACATGCCTCATCAGAATCCAGACAGTTATGAGAAACTGTTTCATGTCATCCTCCAAGGGAGATAGGGAAGTGATGGGAGCAGCTCCTTATGGGCCTCCTATCCTTTCCTGATTTGGGGGATCACAGGGCGTTCTGCCAAGACTCTAATAAGCTCCAAATTGCCCGGTATGGAATAGCAGAACTTTTCCCCTGCAGATACTTGTTGTTGGTTTTTGCACATATTCTTTGTTAGATTAAGAGTTTCCTTTTACTCCTATTGTAAGAATAGAAGTATTTAATCATTAATACTAAAAATCTACCTGATGCATTTCCACATCTATTGAGACAGTAAGAATTTTTTTTAACGTATTAATGTGGTTTATTACATGATTTTGAAATAGAATTTTTACTGGGTAAAGAGTTTCTAAACGTTTGTTTTCCTTTATTAGCCTTCACTTATTTGGAAAAAAAACTGTTGATGAGACTTTCTTTGGCTGCTTGCCTTTTTTCCTCCCATAAGTATACATGTAATTTTGTCCTTGTACATATAGAATTTACTGTTGCTGACCTTTCCAAGGAAGAAAGACTAATATGAACTTATGATTAATCAATAAGAAGTTATTAGAGATAGAAGAGACTCACAGGATTTCTTATGAAACAAGAAATAGCTATGTTTTACATCTTGTTGAGTACATCCCTGCAGATATTTTAGGATACATCCATACAGATGTTACACAGGTGACTTTTCTATCTTTATGGCAATACTGATTTCACTTTCATTAGTGGCAGATAATTTTCAGTATTTCAAATAGTTCTGCTTTCCTTTTCTAAACTGCTGTCTTAAATTTGGGCTGGACTTTTGCTTGATGTTTTTCTCCCCTCAATAAGTTGAAAATAAGTACAGAAAGTTCTTGTAAGTAGAGAAAGTAGAGTTCTTGACTGTTCCACTCAATTTTTCTGGTGGCTTTTCTACTGGTCTGCTGGTGGTTAATTTTATAGTATTGCCATGTTGCTGAGTCCATTTTGAAATAATTAGGTTATTCTTATGCTTAGGGCTTGGTATTTTTTAATTTTAATAGAGCAGCAATTTTTATCTGTTTTTCTGGTTATTAAAAATAAGTTAACTGAAAACAGACTCTTTAAATGCAGAGAACAAACTGGTGGTTGTCAGAGGGGAGGTGGGTGGAGGGATGGATGAAATAGATAATGGGGATTAACAGGTAAAAACTTCCCATTATAAAATAAGTAACTCATGGAGATGAAAGGTACAGCATAGGGAGTATAGGCAATAATATTGTAATAACATTTGGTAAGCACTGAGTAATGTATAGAATTGTTGAATCAATATGTTGTGCAGCTGAAACTCATATAACACTATATGTGTTAATATAATATTAAGTTAAAAAATAAATTATATAATATTTATTAATAAATAATATAATATATAATATATATTAAATAAATAATTTACATATATTATGTATTAATGAGCAATATTATACATAACTATTGTAACTATATATAATATATAACTATATATATAATTTATATGTTATGTATAACTATATAATATATAACTATATATAATAACTATTAATGAGCAATATTATATATATAATTATATATAATAAATACTAAATTATATAATATATATTAATATATAATATTAACAGTTAAAAAATAAATTAATGGAAAATGGATATAAATTCTTTGGGTTTATAGTCACAGCTATATATGTATAATATAATTTTTGGTCACAACTATATATGTATAAATAATTCTACATAGCAAGTATATGTGTGTATTTTTTATTAAAAATTTTTTTTTAATGTTTATTCATTTTTGTGTGAGAGAGAGAGAGAGAGAGAGAGAGAGTGAACAGGGGAGGAGCAGAGAGAGAGGGAGACAGAATCAGAAGCAGGCTTCCAGGCTGCTGTGCTGAGCTGTCAGCACAGAGCCCGACGCGGAGCTCGAACTCACAAGCTGCGAGATCATGACCTGAGCTGAAGTCAGATGCTTAACCAACTGAGCCACCTAAGGCGCCCCTTATTATGTGTATTTTTTAAAGTATTGATCAGGATTTCCTTGAAAAATTCAAAAGTGGATTGGTTCTTAACAAATTCATGTTAAAATTCTTTTGAATAGCATAACAAAAATATCTCCTTTACCAAATTTTTATTTTCATAGTTGTTCAAGAGTATGTGTCTATTTCCCTTTTTCTTTTTTCCCCTTTCTTCCCTCATTCAAAAGAAATTTATGTAGGGGCGCCTGGGTGGCGCAGTCGGTTAAGCGTCCGACTTCAGCCAGGTCACAATCTCGCGGTCCGTGAGTTCGAGCCCCACGTCGGGCTCTGGGCTGATGGCTCAGAGCCTGGAGCCTGTTTCCGATTCTGTGTCTCCCTCTCTCTCTGCCCCTCCCCCGTTCATGCTCTGTCTCTCTCTGTCCCAAAAATAAATAAACGTTGAAAAAAAAATAAAAAAAAAAAAAAGAAATTTATGTAAATTCCAATATACTTTATTCATGTACTATGATGTATATTGTGTTCTGTGTTAGCAGTATAATGTTTGAAACATTTTCTGTGTCCTCAGAATGCTAGTGACTGGGAAGGAAGACAAGTAAACAGGCAATTTTAATGGAGCGTGATAAGTGTTAATGATATGGACAAGAACTGGAGTAGAAGGGAGTGGCGAAAGATGAGGCTGGAGATTGGGCTTGGATCATGAAGAGCTATGTAAATCATGTTAGAGTCTGGCATTTTACCTTGGGGCAATGGCAAGGCTTTGGAGACTTTTGAATAAAGTATATATAAACTTACATTTACATTTTATAAAGAGCATGTAGGAGCAAGCTAAGTGAGGAGGCCAACTAGGAGGCTGTGGCCTTAATCCCATTAAAGGTTGAAAACCAAAATAGTGTTAAGTGGAAATAGAGACACATACAGAGTTGGAAGCTTTAAAGAACACAGGACTGGGTAATTCAGAATCAGTGTGTGTGTGTGTGTGTGTGTGTGTGTGTGTGTGTGTGTGTGTGGTGTGTGTGGTGTGTGTACATGTACGTACATATGTACATGCACTTTTGTGGGGGGAAAGGACAGTTGGCAGTTGATGGGGAGGGAGGAGACTAAGGTGATTTTTCAGACTTTCAGATGGAGCAGGTAGGCTAGAATAGTGCTGTCTAGTTTTAGTAGGTACTAGACATATATGACTATTTAAATTTAAAGTAAATTAAGTGAAATAAGATTTAAAATTCAGTTCTTCAGTGCATTAGCCATATTTCATGTGCTTAATAGCCATGTGGGACTAGTGGCCTCCATATTAGAAAATGCAGATATAGAACTTTTCCATTGTCACAGTTCTGTTGTACAGCACTGGTCTGCAGTTTTTGGTACTTACTACCTTTTCCCCTTAAGTCAGAATAACAGGTGGTATTTGCCCAAGTTTCCCAAGAATTCTGGCTCCACAGTACATTTTAAGGGATTCTGTGAGTCTCACACAGTCATCACCACCACTGCCACCAACAACCACTCATCATCAGATATAGAACACTTCCATAATCAGAGAAGGCTGTTGTTGGAGCACTGAGCTAGAGGGATAGTGATTAAGCTATTGATTGCTGTGGTAGGGGCAACAGGAACCTCTAGAAAGTGCTGCATAGTAGAAATGTGAGCCACATATGTAATTAAAATTGTAGTATTCACATTATAAAGTAAAATTATTAGATATTATAATTTTTATAACATTTTATTTAATCCAGTACATCCAAAATATCATTTTCAATATGTTGAAACATATCATATTTGAAAAACTATTAATGAGCAATTTTACATTATTTTTTCATACTAAGTTTTTGAAATCAATTGTATAGTTTTATAGCATATCTTAATTCATATGCTAAGTTTTTAATTAGAAATACTTAATCTGGGGCACCTGGGTGGTTCAGTCGGTTAAGTGCTTGACTATGGCTTAGGTCAGCATCTCATGGTTTGTGAGTTCGAGCCTGGCGTCAGCCTCTCTGCTGTCAGCATAGAGCCTGCTTCAGATCCTGTCCCTCTCTCTCTCTGCCCCTCCCCCACTCATCCTCCCTCTCTCCCTCTCTCTCTCTTCCTCTCTCAAAATAAATAAAAACTTGAATACTTAATCTGCATTTAGATTTCATAAAATTTACAGTTGAAAAGTGGGTACACATATCCAACTTTTCCCAAATATGCTTAAAAGTTTTCTAGTAACTGAATTATCAGCATTTAAATTTAACATTTTTTTTTTTTAATTGGACATGGACCCCACTGTGGGGTTTGAACTCAGGACCCCTGAGATGAAGACCTGAGCTAGGATCAAGAGTCAGATGCTCAACTGACTGAGCCACCTAGGTACCCCTTAAATTTAACTTTTAATTACAGTGACATAAAGTGAAAAGTTCAGTTCCTCAGTTTCACTAGCCACATTTTAAGTGCTCAGTAAGTACATGTGATTAGTGACTACCATGTTGAGGAGTGCGGCTCTGGAATAACCAAGTGCATTCACTTGATGGTTGGAAATTCAGGTCTAGTAGCTCAGGAAAGAGGTATAGACATAGCTAGATGGCAGAGACTCTGAGGAAGAAGGAGATAAAAAATAAATTTATGATTTCGACAAACATTAACTTTTTCTGTGCTTCATTATAAAAATCTATAAATGCATCTGGTATGAGTAAAATAGTAAGATGAGTATGCAGCATATTGTAGTGGTTAAGAGTCTGACTTTAGAATCAGATGTGTGATCACGGGCAACTTACTGAGCCTTCCTAAGCCTTATTTTCCTCATCTAGAAATGGGACAATAAAATCTTTCCCCTGAAAGCTTTGCTGGAAAAGTTAAAGGAAGAATTCATGATGAGTATTTACCACATGTAATACCATGTGTCATTTTTAACTTGCCATTTCTTTCTTGTGGAGTGTACCATCAATTTAATAATTTATTAAAATTATACATGTTGATATAAGCTGAATCGTAATTTCAGAAACTTTAAATTATGAAAGAATATATATCTTAAAATACAATAGAGGTACTTATTGTTCATACTGATGAGTACTCTTTATGATCCACATGCTATGTTGAATGCTTTACATGATGTGAAAAGTTTTTATTTTTTTAATGTTTATTTTTAAGAGAGAGAGAGTGAGCGAGCATGAGTGGGGGAGGGACAGAGAGAGAGGGAGACATAGAATCCAAAGTGGGCTCCAGGCCCTGAGCTGTCAGAACAGAGCCTGATGCAGGGCTTGAGTCCATGGACTGCAAGTTCATGACCTGAGGTGAAGTCAGACACCTAGGTGCCTCAGTGATCTGAAAAGCTTTTAAAAATGCAGTGTAGCATATTTCTGTTGTAAAGTTTCACATAAGCAGATTTTGTAATAGAAAATCTGTTTTAATTCTGGAACTTTGAAATGTATTATGGTCTAAGTTTTTGTTTTAGTTACTCCAGGAACTGTTGAATTCTGCTTGTGTCTCTTTGGATACTCTTAAGTTTATGATTTTGTAGTACTCTAGGCTAAATCTATAGAATTTAAGGGTCTGTAATTCTTCATTTGTGTATATACATGTAAAGAATTATGATTAGGGGCGCCTGGGTGGCTCAGTTGGTTAAGCGTCCGACTTTGGCTCCCGTCATGATCTCGCGGCTTGTGGGTTCGAGCCCTGCGTTGGGCTCTGTGCTGACAGCTAGGAGCCTGGAGCCTGCTTCTGATTCTGTCTCCCTCTCTCTCTGTTCCTCCCCTGTTCATGCTGTATCTCTCCCTCTCTCTCTCAAAAATAAACATTAATAAAAATTTTTTTTAAAGAATTATGATTAAATACCCTTTAGAGTTTATTCAGAGAAGCGTGGTAACAGGAGCAGAATGGACTCTCCCAGGTCAAAGGGAAAGGAATTATGTTTTTAATGGCTCCACAAATTCTTTTTTTCAACTTTTCTCCTTAAGTCCCATCTTGCCCATTACATCTGTCAGCGTGCCATTTTTCAGGTGTACTGAGAAGACAAGAAACGTTTTTTTAAAATGTTTTATTTTTGAGAGAGAGAGCACGTGCACGCGTACACACACACACACACACACACACACACACACACACACGCATGAGTGTGGGAGGGGCAGAGAGAGAGGGGGACAGAAGACCCGAAGCGGGCTCCCCGCTGCCAGCGAGCCCAGTGTGGGGCTTGAACTCACAAACTGTGAGATCATGATCCAAGCTGAATTTGGACACTTACTGATAAGAAACATTTTTATAATGCTTACCCCATATGTGTTGTATACCTGGTATGTGCTAGGAAGTCTTGCTGTCTTTTTCACTGTAGTTCCTGTATACTCAGGTCCGAAATAATATTGGACATTTTGCATCTATATTAGGAAACAAAGTACTTTGAATACACATGCTTCTATTATTTTAGGGAAGAAAATCAAATATTGGGTGCCTACAATTTTTCACTTTAATTTTTAACATTTACAAAATGTTTCAGACATGCAAAAAGATAGAATTGTATAATTAATACCTGTGTACCCACCACCTAGCTTAAGAAATAAAATAGTGTAGAGTTAAAAGGTCCTTGTGGGGGCGCCTGGGTGGCGCAGTCGGTTAAGCGTCCGACTTCAGCCTGAGTTCGAGCCCCGCGTCGGGCTCTGGGCTGATGGCTCGGAGCCTGGAGCCTGTTTCCGATTCTGTATCTCCCTCTCTCTCTGCCCCTCCCCCGTTCATGCTCTGTCTCTCTCTGTCCCAAAAATAAATAAACGTTGGGAAAAAAAAAAAAATTAAAAAAAAAAAAAAAAGGTCCTTGTGTAGGCCGCCTGGTTGGCTTAGTCAGTTAGGCGTCTGACTTCAGATCAGGTCATGATCTTATGGTTCATGAGTTTGAATTCTTCATTGGGTGAGGTCGAGCCCTGCTTCAAGTGAGCCCTGCTTCTCTCTCTCTCTCTCTCTCTCTCTCTCTGCCCCTCGTAGGATTCTCTTTCTGTGCCCTTCACTCACTTGTGCCCTCTCTGTCTCTCAGAAAAACAAGGCTCCTTGTGTAGCTTTCACTGATTATAAATGTCTTGACCAACAATGGTGTGGATATTTAATTTTCTCCACTCTAACAAGTCTAAATACAAGATATTTTTGGGTCAGAATTCATAAATTCTCAGATTTTAGAAAGGGGATATGATGTATATACTTACTATATGTTGTCTAATTTTCCAAGCAAGATTGAGGGAGCATCTTCCAGTTCCTTCATCAAACACAGAGGTGTTTTTGCATCTGTTCAGGTGTGGTTTTGCCACCAAATTGGTTATAAAATTTTTTGATTTTCAGAGATTTTTGGAATTCAGGTTTGTGGATAAGGACTTATGAACATGTGCATCTATTTGTTCACTGTATTTATTATTTAATCAGTCTTGTAGGATTTGTTCATCTTTCTGTTGAACTGATCATAGCGTAGTATGAGATGTATAAAGTGAAAGGTAATAAAGTTACAATTCAAACAATTTAATATTTTAGGATTTTAAGATATCAGAATATCAGTAAGGGCTGAAGTGGTTTGGAAAGGCTATACAACCTAGAACTGGACTCTTTTGACTAAGTGGCACAGATTGTGATATAAGTAGAGAACAACTATGATTAATAACCTTGTATATGCCTGTAAGTATCTGTTTGATAAGGTGTTTGTCATGGTGAGAACTTTGATAGACCTTACAATTAACTTGATTAACTGGTTGATAAGAATTATTAAAAACCACAATTACCTTGACTATAACTGAGTTAATCACCTTCTCACCCTTCTACAAGGAATAATGAAATGGCAGCTGTGATAAGTGTTAAGTGTTATCGCTGCTGCCAGCAGAGGTGCTTTTGGCTAGGGATGTCACTAAAAACAGTGCTACTATAGCCACATAGTTCTGTAATTTTTGTTCTCTAGGAGAATCAGATTAAGGTTATACAACCTGATGCATGGTGTTTAACACAGTTGATAAGCTATACATGTACTGAGGCTGGAAGCAGAGACATTTGTGCTTTCTTGAACTGATAAGTGGTGATGATGATGATGATGATGATGATGATGATGATTTTGAGAGAGTGTGCACATGAGTGGGGAGGGGCCGTGGGGGAGAGCAGTGTCTTAGGCTCCCTGCCCAGCACAGAGCCAGACTTGGGCTCGATCTAACAAGCATGAGATCATGACCTGAGCCGAAATCAAGAGTTCTTAAAATCAAGGTTCTTAACAGACTGAGCCACCCAGGCGCCACTATTATTATTATTATTACTTTTAACCTACTTTATCAGCCAGGGACCTAACCCATTAATTAGTGTATAATAGTGCTGAATGGTTGAAGTCCTAATTTACCTCTTTATAGTGGGGAGTGTGTGTGTGTGTGTTTGTGTGTGTGTGTATAAAAGTAATGCATGCTCACTGTTAGACAATTAAAAAGAAAAGTATATGTGCAAGGGAAAAAGTGGTTCCATCTGACCTTTCAGAAATAGTGTCTGACTATCTTCATCATTTCTGTGTGTATACAAACATACATATGTGTAACCTTTTGTATACTGATGGGATTGCATTATACAGTTCTTCTGTAACTTCCTTTCTCTACTCCCTCAAAACATATCATAGATGTCTTTATGGAGGTCAGATACAGAGATTTAAGAACTTTTTTTAATAGCAGTATTTTATAGATTTGAGATATCAATATTTAACTTCTTGGTAGAAACTTGTTTTCTCTCTTTTTGCTGGTACAAATCATACAATAATGAACATCATTGCACATATATCCTTAAACCAGTGAAATTTTAAAAAGATGATTATTTTGAGAGAGAGAAAAAGCAAGTGCATGCGTGAGTGGAGGAGGGGCAGAGAGAGACAGAGAGAGAGAATCCCAAGCAGGCTCTGTCCTGTCAGCACAGAGCCCGATGTGGTGCTCTATCTCAGGACCTGGGAGATCATGACCTGAGCCAAAATCAAGAGTTGGACTCTTAACCAACAGCCATCCAGGCACCCCAAACCTGTGAAAATTTTTTTTATTTTTATTTTTTTAATGTTTATTTATTTATTTTTGACAGAGAGGCAGAGAATGAGCAGGGGAGAGGCAAAGAGAGAGGGAGACACAGGATCCGAAGCAGGCTCCAGGCTCTGAGTTGTCAGTACAGAGCCTGATGCGGGGCTTGAACTCACAAACCGTGAGATCATGACCTGAGCCGAAGCTGGAAGCTCAACCGACTGAGCCACCCTGGTGCCCCTAAACCTGTGAAATTTTTAAAGTGGGACTTCTAGGTCAGAGGGCGTGCACACTTAAAATTTATTGATAGATTCTGCCAAATTGTACTTGATTGGGATTTAAAAAAATAACCATTTTTTAAAAATGTTTCTTTATTTTTGAGAGAGAGAGACAGAGTGCAAGCAGGGGAGGGTCAGAGAGAGAGGGAGACACAGAATCTGAAGCAGGCTCCAGGCATGACCTGAGCTGAAGTCAGACGCTTACTGACTGAGCCACCCAGGTGCCCCTAAAAAGGTTTTTTTAATGTTTTTATTTATTTTTGAGAGAAAGAGAAAGAATGAGTGGGGGAGGGTCAGAGAGAGGGAGACACAGAATCTGAAGAGGGCTCCAGGCTCTGAGCT
Source organism: Herpailurus yagouaroundi (assembly GCF_014898765.1). NCBI lineage: Eukaryota > Metazoa > Chordata > Mammalia > Carnivora > Felidae > Herpailurus > Herpailurus yagouaroundi. The sequence continues at coordinate 6,780,004 of NW_024412572.1, forward strand.
GTCAGCATAGAGCCTGACCCGGGGCTTGAACCCGTGAACTGCGAGGTCATGACCTGAGCTGAAGTTGGATGCTTAACCAACTGAGCCACCCAAGTGCCCCAAACTTGAATGGGATTTTACAATTTTGATCTGTTAATCTTTTCATGAAGTGCTTAAGACAGCAGCATATATCTTGCCCCTAGTGAATTTGTATAACCCTTTAACAAAATGAGCAGGACCTTAAAGATGTTTAAATACAGTGTTTAAAATATTCAATTCATTTTCTGATAATAAATGCTAATTAGTGATGAGTATAACCCATCACAGTAGGTTGGACTAGTAATTTTGAGATTTAGTCATAGTTTCATATATAATGCTTTAAATAGCTAATGGGTGATATATTTTCTAGTTCACCTTACAAATAACTCATAGCATGTCTATGGCAGCCTATCCAGTTGTAATTAATTTGAAGTAGGTTGCTATGTTGCTATTGAAGGATTTTCTGCTTTTGTTAGACTTATGAATATTTGGTGTTCCTTTGGAGATTCAGGTTGTAGAGAGCTATTATTATCTTTCTAATCTGTGAGGAAAGAGTTGAGACTACCATTTGTAAGTTGTATGTTATGCGCGTAGCTATTTGTGGGATGAATGAGAATTAAAGGCTGACATACAATGATTGTGTGTGGAAGCCTTTTTATTTTTAGGCCTGTGGTATACTCCAGGATTCTGAGAGGGTGTATATGGGTGTCTGTGGGGTGGGGCCCAGCTGGGGTGTGTTTTCTCTCAGGATGTATATAGATACTGGTACCAGTGCTCTTCTTATAGGGAAAAATGATTCTGAGACTTTCTGGTATTCTTCTCTTTATGGTTTTCCTAACTTAGTTCACAAGCTTTGTGTGGTGAGTATTTATAACGCACAGGTCTGAACTGAGTTTTGTTGTTGTTTTAAGACCTTGCAGAGATTTGGTAGTGAATATGGGAAGTAGGATTTAGCATGTTAAGAAAAACCCTAGATCACAAAGAATTGACCTCCACAAGCTATGTCTCTTTCACCTTCCATGTTTTTCTGTTTTGTCTCAGCAGCAGTTTGGTTCCTTTTGGAGGCTTTGAAGTGCATTATTTTCAGCATTACTCCCCCCCCCCCCGGGGTGTTTAATGGTTTCTTGGTGCGAGGTGGGAAGGGGCATAGAGAAAGGGGGACAGAAGGTTGGACTCAAACTCATGAACTGTAAGATCATCACCTGAACCGAAGTTGGACACTCAACTGACTGAGCCACCCAGGCATCCCCATCATTACTGCTTTCCTTGTGGCCATCTGTATATTCTGGTTAAGAGATAGAAAAAAACACTTTTCCTAGGAGGAGTTAAAATTGAAAATTTCCTGAAGGAACTTTACTAAAAGAACTTAGGGAGGAAAACTCCAAATCTCACCTGCCCCCATATAGAAAAATATGAGAAATGGTTTGTTAAAAGCAGTCCATGTTTATTGTAAAAATTATAAATTTACAGACAGGATGCTACTTTCTTACTCTAACTTAATCTTTAGTTGATAGTTGTTGGACTGGTTAGAGCTTATGTAGTATATAGATTCATTTCCTTCCACCTCAACTCTGTCTCAAGTTGATGCTGGTGAATGGATATTATACAGAGATGTAGAATGGCTTTCATATTCTTGATGGCCTGACCTTCCCACTTCTTTTCTCCCCAACTTTATCCATCTGTCTATAAACATACAGTGACTGAATGCATGCTGTGATGCGCTAATGGGTAAGAGGTGTGTGTGTGTGTGTACTAAAATACTATTTTCATAGAGTATATGGTATAGTAAGAAATACAGACAAAACACATAAAGTATATTCATAAATTGTAGTACATTCTAGGAAGGGAACAGGCAGAATTACATGTTCTCTGCAGTTCCTATTACTACTTGGTTCTGCAGTGAGTAATGTTTACATTATCATCATATTTTAAACTATTTATTGGTTTTCTGTTTTTAGAATTGATTTGTAGACCAAAGAAGACAATTGTAGATCAGAAAATAAATGTTATACACCTATACGATGTAAAAGTAATGATTAGGGTGATGCATGTGAGGTACTTGGGTGTACTGGAAACCTAGGTTCCTCATCTTACCTTGAGGTAGGTGATGGGAAGTTAAGAGTTTAAATTTGGTGGAGGAAAAAAACAAACAAAGCATATTACTTAAAATTATAAAGGTAACCATTAGAATAATTAAAAATAAACTGCAACCCAATAAAAATTGGGAAAAAGGTGGTTAGGAGCAAAATTCCTTGTCTTTTATGGGGAGAGACTCAAGAAAATGCTTAAAGTTTAGATAAATCAACAAATAAATGCTTATTCATTCATCTAATATATTTATCACCTATCTTTTATGTGCTATGCCCCATTCTAAGTGCATAGGTACAACAGTGAATAGAAAAGGGAAAATTTACTGGCCTCATATAGCTTTCATCCTAAATATATCTTTTTTTTTTTTAATTTTTTTTAACGTTTATTTATTTTTGAGACAGAGAGAGACAGAGCATGAACGGGGGAGGGTCAGAGAGAGGGAGACACAGAATCTGAAACAGGCTCCAGGCTCTGAGCTGTCAGCACAGCCCGACATGGGGCTCGAACTCACAGACCACGAGATCATGACCTGAGCTGAAGTCAGCTGCTTAACCGACTGAGCCACCCAGGTGCCCCTATCTTTTTTTTTTTTAAGTTTATTTTGAGAGAGAGAGAGGGAGGGTTTGAGAGAGAGGGAGAGAGAGAGAGAGAGAGAGAGAGGGAGAGAGAGAATCCGAAGCAGGCTCTGTGGTATTAGCACAGAGCCTGACGTGGGGCTTGATCCCAAGAACTGTGAGATCATGACCTGAGCCAAAATCAGGAGTAGGACACTTAACCGATTGTGCCACCCAGGTGCCCCGTGGAACTTTCTTTCAGTCTAGTGAAGGAGACTGATAGTATCAAAATGGTGAGGTGAAACAAATTGCATAATATGTGGTAATAAAAGCTATGTAGAAAAGGCTAAATAATTTAGAATTATGGAGATAGCCACTAGACTTAAAAGCAGAATGGTTAAGAGTGGTTATCTGTAATGAGAAGGATTGAGGAGGAGAGACTTTAACTTTTATTGTTTGAACTTTTATTTCTACGTGCATGTGCTGTTTAATAGTAATATTTAATGTTATAGCTATAAATATATAGTACCAAATTGAACACCAAATATATTTGCAAATATGCTTATAATTTTTTGGAGATTATTCTTTCTTTCTTTTTAAAATGTTTATTTCTGAGAGAGGGAGAGAGAGAGAGCACATGTATGCATGAGCAGGGGAGAGGCAGAGAGAGAGGGAGACAGAGGATCTAAAGGATCTGCACTAACAGCTCAGAGCTGGATGTGGGACTTGAACTCATGAACCATGAGATCATGACCCAAGCTGAAGTCAGATCCTTAACCAATTGAGCCACCCAGGCACCCCTGAAGATTATTATTTAAAAGGAAAGTCATAACATCAAGATCACAAGATAACACTTCATACCAGTTAGGACAGCTGTAGTAAAAACGATAGACAGTAACAAGTGTTGTTGAAGATGTGGAAATATTAGAACTCTTATACTTTGTGACTGACAATGTAAAATGTTGCATGGGCACCTGGCTGGCTCAGTTGGAAGAGCAGGGACTCTTGATCTCGGGGTCACGAGTTTGAGCCCCAGGTTGCGGGCAGAGGTTACTTAAATAAATAAACTTAAAAAAAAATGTCAAATGTTGCAGATGCCTTGGAAAACAGTTTGGCATTTCCTTCAGATGTTACAGGGAGTTTTCATATTGCTCAAATAATTTTACTCTGTGGTATATACTTAAGAGAATTGCAAACATATGTCCACACAAATATGTACATGAATGTATCATGGTAGAATTATTTATAATAGCAGAAACCCAAGTGTCTATCAAGTGATGAATGGATGAGCAAATGTAGAATTTCCATTTAGTAAAATACTATGCAGCCATAATATGGAATGAAATGCTGATACATGCTACAACATGAATGAACCTTGAAAACATTATCCTAATGAAAAGAAATAAGACACACAAGGCCTCATATTATACGATTCCATGTGTATGAAATATCCACAGTAGGCAAACATATATGGAGACAGAAAGTATATTGGTTGCAAGAGCCTGGGAATGGGAAATGGGGAGTTACTGCTTATGGGTTTGTGGGATTTCTTTATGCAGTGGTGAAAATATTCTGCAGTTAATGGTATAGTTGTACAGCCTTGTGACTATACTAAAAATCACTGAATTGTACACTTTAAAATTGTGAATTTTATAATATCAAATTAACATCAATTAAAAGATGTTGAAATAAAAATAGAAAGGCATACAAAGAAAAGTATGTTGTTTCTCAGTGGAGCGTGGAAGGAGAAAAACAAGGGTATTAGAATAAGGGGCTTTTATCAAATAAATGACCATCTGGCCTTTTTAATATGTCTCCCACTTTCAATTTGATAATGTCTATCAGTGAACTGTTGTTGATGATAATGTATCATAGCCCTTAAATATGTTGGGCTGGGAAAATAAAATTAAGGAGCATCAGCAGCTTGGAAAGAGGCAAGACTGTATAGTCAATAGGCTGTTTAGAAGACTGTTGTAGTAGTACTGGCCAGACAGGATGAGGTTGTAGCTGTAGGGAAATATATTAGAAAGATAAAAATTGATGGTACACAGTGATTGATTAATTAATGAGAGTTGAATGGAGGAGGGAAAAAGGAGTCAAAATGAATTCTGTCAAAGTAGGGAACATAGGAGGAGAAGCGCTTATCTTAGGGAAGATGTATGTGTAGTTAGAGGTGTTGAGTTGCCTATGGAAAATCTTGGCAGACATATATAGTAAGTAGTTGGTCATACAAGTTTGCAGGCCAAGGGAGAAGCAAGAGTTGGGAATATTGATTGCGAAAACCTAAAGTAAGCACCTACCTAAAATAGGTGATAGTTGAAGCGAGTTGAGACAGTGGTTGTGGATAAGATTGCCCAGGGAAAGTAAAATAGCAAGAGACAACAATATGGTTAGGGATAGAGCTGTATGCTGTATAACAGTGTTTTAAAGATAGAGGAAGAGGAGCCAATAAAATGTATGAAAGAGGGATTATCTTGGAGAAATAGTAAAACCAGAAGAGTAGTATCAGAGAGACCCAGGTAAGAGTTTCAAGATAGAAGTGGTCAGTAGTGTCAAATGCAGTGAAAGTAAAGAGAATTCGTTGGTTTTGGCTATAAGGAAACCATTCTGGCTTTATCCTAGAAGTGGTAGTGAGAGTTTATAGTATGTAGGGCCTCATGCCAATATATTTCTGTTGGATATCTTTATACCACCCATTCCTGAAAAAGTTTTATTTTTTTGTCCTGATTATAAAAATAGTATGTGCTTGAGAAAAATCTATAATTTAGTGAGAAAGTGAGATCACCACCAGAAATCTTACTACCCAGGGTTGTACATCCTGCTGAAACCTCCAAAAAAAAAAAAAAAAATTGGTGGTGTCTGTGTTTATAACTTTTTCTTTTTTCTCCTTGGTTTGACAATAGGATCACAAACATTTTTCTGTATCATTAAGTATAGAGCTACATCATCATTTATAATGAGGTGGTATATTAGTTTTCTAGGTCTTCTATAACAAATTACCATAAACTTAGTGATGTAAAAAACCAGAAATTTATTCTCTCACAGTTTTGGAGGGTAGAAGTCCAAAGTCAGTATAGGCAGGCCTTGCTCCCTGTGAAGGCTGTAGAGAGAATCCCTGGTTGCTTTCTTCCTGGCTTCTGGTGGCTCCTGACAGTCCTTGGCATTCTGTGGCTTGTAGCTGTGTGACCCTAGTCTCTGCCACCATCTTTACATGTGTGTCTTTCCTGTGTGTCTCTCTATGACTGAATCTCTTTTTCTTTTCTCATAGAATCACATCATTCATTGGATTTAGGGCATACCATAATCCAGTATGAACTCATCTTAACTTGATTATATCTGCAAAGACCCTATTTCAAATAAGGTCACATCCTGAGGTTCCTAATTGACATGAATTTTGGGGTGACACTATTCAACTTGCTGCAGATAGTAATTCATTTTATAGTTTTGCCTTAACTTATATAGCCAATGCCCCATTGTTGGATATTTAGATTGTAACTTTTCACTATTGTGAACATAATGGGGACAGAGAATAATATATGCAATAGAACCCAGGTGATCCAGCTGGGCACCTTTTGGCTCTCCCTTGCCCCATCTTAAACAGTGGATGGACATGTGTGGCAGTCCTGGCCTGAGATGAATATGATGATCAAGGGCTGAGGCCCCTTTGGGAATGAAACTTGATGTTGCTATCAGATAAGTCACTAAGAGCTGTAAACAGGGAGAAATTAGTACAGGAGGGAGAAGATGAGTACGATTTGTGTTCTTGAGAGATTGATAGAAGCAGTAATTTGTTCTAGTAACCTTCCTCTTCTCTGATTCCCCTCAAAAACAGAGGCTTATGAAAATCATGGAGAAGCTGCTTCCTTTTCCTGTGTGGACAAATAATTTTGCAGTGCAAGGGGTGGACTGTACTGTTCAGATCTCCTGTTGTGGGTAGCATAACTGCCTCACTGTCTCCACTTTTTAAATTATGAAAGTAATTCATATTCATGTTACAACCTCAATCAGTGTAGAAAAGAATAATGTAAAAACCCATGTCTCCTCATGGCTTCTTGTATTTTTCTTCTAAATTAAAGAACGTATCTTGTATATCTTGTATATCTTGTATCTCTTATTACATACAGACTTACCTTTTTTTTTTTTTTTTTTAATTTTTGAGAGAGAGCACAAACGAGGTGGGGGTGTGCAGAGAGAGAAAGGGAGACACAAAATCTGAAACAGGCTCCAGGCTCTGAGCTGTCAGCACAGAGCTCAATGTGAGGCTCGAACCCACGAGCCATGTGATCATGACCTGAGTTGGGGTTGGACGCTTAACTGACTGAGCCACCCAGGCACCCCACCTTGTTCTTTTTAATAGCTGCACAGTATTACTATAATTTTAGACTATTACCAGAGTCTTGTTATTTCAAAGAATTCTGCAGTTTTTTTCTTACTCCGTTTTCCCACTTGTGTGAAAATATGTGTAAGATGAATTCCTAGAAATATGATGACTAACATTTATTGAAAACCTACCAAGAACTACATAGATATTTTGTACTTACTCACTCATTGATTTGGTCCTTATAGCTAATTTTTGAGGAAGATACTACATCCATTTTATTGATGAGGATACTGAGGGTCTAAAAGATGTATTTATTTGTTGAACCTTATACATTTAAATAGTGGAACGAAACCAACCCAAGCCTTTCCTACTAGTTACTGCATGACTAAGCTTCAGGAGCACAGTAAGAATTCACAAGAAGCTTGTTGGAATGAAATGTGTATAAGGTCTGTGTATTGAATTTTGTTACTGCATATTTTTATACTTATTCCCCAGAAAAGATTTCAGGTCTCATTTTTGTTTTTCCTGGTTGGGCATAGTGTTACTGATATGCCTTAATACAAAGGGCAACAGTGTTAAGGAGGATAATATAAAAATTATGTCCATGTATTCTGAACACTATTGCTTGATGATTTGGAATTCTGTTTTTAATTTTTGCCATTGCACTTCATTTGGGGAATTAAAAAAACTGACTTAAAAATAAATTTAAAAAATGACACTTATTGTTTTAAAAATAAACCTAATAATTTTAATTTTTTATATGATTCCCATCATTTTTTTATTAAAAAAAATTTTTTTTAATGTTTTTATTTATTTTTGAGACAGAGAGAGACAGAGCATGAGCAGGGGAGGGGCAGAGAGAGGGGGAGACACAGAATCCGAAGCAGGCTCCAGGCTCTGAGCTGTCAGCACAGAGCCTGACGCGGGGCTCAAACCCATGAACTGTGAGATTGTGACCTGAGCTGAAGCCGGACGCTTAACTGACTGAGCCACCCAGGCGCCCCGCCATCATTTTTTTAAAGTTTATTTATTTTGAGAGAGAGAGAGAATCCCAAGCAGGCTCCACATTGTCACTGCAGAGCCAGATGTAGGGCTCGAACCCATGAACTGTGAGATTGTGATTTGAGCCGAAACGAAGAGTCAGATGCTTAAATGACAGAGCAACCCAGGTGCCCCAAAAGTAAACCTAATGATTTTAAATGTTGATTGTTGTGCATGTGTGTATATGTGTATTTTCTTTTTAATTGAGAGAGAAAGAGGGTACACATGCACACATGTGCACAGAGAAGGGGCGGTGGGGGTAGAGAGAGAGAAACAGAGAGAGGGAGAGAGAAAGAGAGAAAATCTTAAGTAGGCTTCCCACACTCAGCCCTATGCAGGGGTCGGTCTCACCACCATGAGATTATGATCTGGGCCAAAGTTGGACACTTAACCAACTGAGCCACCCAGGGGTCCCAAGAAGAACAGTTTTCTTAAAAAATTGAAATCTTTAAAAAAAATTTTTAAGTTTATTTTGAGAGAGCATGTGTGCATGCAAGGCAAGTGCACACACTCACAAGAGTCGGGGAGGGGCAGAGAGAGGGAGAGAGAAAGAATCCTAAGCAGGCTTCTCAGTGTCAGTGTGTAACCTGACATGGACCTTGAACTCATGCATTGTGAGATCATGATCTGAACTGAAAATCAAGAGTTGGATGCTTAACTGACTGAGCCACCCAGGTGCCCCTTAAAAAATTGAAATCTTGACCATTCAGTATGTTTCTTTATGATTTTCAGGCATAATGTTAGAAGACAAAAATATATAGCAATACGTATAGAGAAGGAGGTTGTCAATTTATGGAATTTGTCTTACGTTGCATTTAGTTGCGGTTTCCATAAATGAATTTCAAGCTTACTACCACCTTCTGAATATAAGAATTATCTTAATGAATTGTATTCAGATTTATGCTAACTTGTGGATTCAGCACACATTTATTACATATTTGATATGTATTAGGCATTATGCCAGGTTTTGGAGATAAGACATTCCTTTGCTTTTAAAGAAGCAATTAATTAACCAAAATATAGTAAGTACATTATTTTAGAAGCTCTTGGTTCCATAAGAGGGGCACCTAAATTAGACTGAAGGATTTATTGGTTTGTGTAGGACCGTGACTATTAAATTTAGTTTGGAAGAATGAGTAGTAAGTACTCAATGAGTAGTAAGTAGTTAGCCAGTTGCTGGGGAGGAGGAAGGTCACAGAAGCAAGAAGAGGGCATGATATTTTAGGAAATTGCACGTACTTGATCATGGTTGTCACATGGAAAAGGAGAATGGTTAAGTAAGCTGCCTTCAGGAGGTAGGCAAGACCGAAATCATGAAAAATCTTATATACACTGCCAAAGAATTTAGATTCTTATTTTGGAAAGCCATCAAAGGAAGTATGTAGGTGTGTTCATGTCATATTTAATTTTTAGAGCAGTGGTTCTTAAGCTGTTTTGTTCCAACATCCCTATATACTCTTGAAAATCAATGAGGACTTTAAATAGCTTTTGCTTATGTAGGCTGTATCTATTACTATTTACTATATTGGAAAGTAAAACTGAGAAAAATTTAAAGCATTAGAGTATACAAGCATACATTCCATTAGTTGTCAGTGGGATATACCCCATGTCACGTAGCCTCTGGAAAACACTCCTATACGTTTGTAAGAATGTGTAGTGAAAAAGGCAAATAATATCATAGTATTGTGAAAATAGTTTTGCTCTCCTGAAAGGGTCTTAGGGAGTTGTGGAGGCTCCTGACCCACTTGGGGAATCGTTGTATTAAAAGATCATTCTGTCCCTATCAAAATAACACCAGAATTCACAGAGCTAGAACAAACAATTGTAAAATTTGTATGGAACCAGAAAAGACCCTGAATAGCCAAAGCAATCCTGAAAAAGAAAACCAAAGCTGGAGGCATCACAATTCTGGACTTCAAGCTGTATTACAAAGCTGTAATCATCAAGACAGTGTGGTCCTGGCATAAGAACAGACTCCTAGATCAGTGGAACAGAATAGAGAACCCAGAAACAGACCCACAGACGTATGGCCAACTAATCTTGGCAAAGCAGGAAAGAATATCCAATGGAATAAAGACCGTCTCTTCAGCAAATGGTGTTGGGAAAACTGGACAGCGACATGCAGAAGGATGAACCTAGACCACTTACTTAAGCCATACACAAAAATAAACTCAAAATGGTTGAAAGATCTAAACGTAAGACAGGAAGCCATCAAAATCCGAGAGGAGAAAGCAGACAAAAACCTCTTTGGCCTCTCCCACAGCAACTTCTTACTAAACACATCTCCAGAGGTAAGGGAAACAAAAGCAAAAATGAACTATTGGGACCTCATCAAGATAAAAAGCTTCAGCAAAGGAAACAATCTGCAAAACTAAAAGGCAACTGATGGAATGGGAGCAGATATTTGCAAATGACATATCAGATAAAAGGCTAGTATCCAAAATCTATGAAGAACTTATCAAACTCAATACCCAAAAAACAATCCAGTGAAGAAATGGGCAAAAAATATGAATAGACACTTTTCTAAAGAAGACACCTAGATGGCTAGCAAACACGTGAAAAGATGCTCAACATCACTGATCATCAGAGAACTACAAATCAAAACCACAATGAGATACCACCTCACATCAGTCAGAATGGCTAAAATTAACTCAGGGAATGACAGATGCTGGCAAGGATGCAGAGAAAGAACTCTTTTGTATTGCTGGTGGGAATTCAAACTGGTGCAGCTACTCTGGAAAACAGTATGGAGGTTCCTCAAAAAATTAAAAATAGAACTACCCTATGACCCAGCAATTGCACTACTAGGTATTTATCCAAAGGATACAGGTGTGCTGTTTCAAAGGGGCATATGCACCCCAATGTTTATGGCAGCACTATCGACGATAGCCAAAGTATGAAAAGAGCCCAAATGTCCATTGACAGATGAATGGATAAAGAAGATGTGGTACATATGTATACAATGGACTATTATTCAGCAATCAAAAAGAATGAAATCTTGCCATTTGCAACAACGTGGATGGAACTAGAGTGTATTATGCTAAGCGAAATTAAGAGAAAGATGAGTATAATATGACTTGTGGAATTTAAGATATAAAACAAATGAACAGAAGGGAAGAAAAATCATATAAAAACAGGGAGGGGGACAAAACATAAGAGATTCAAATATAGAGAACAAACAGAGGGTTGCTGGAGGGGTTGTGGGTGGAGGAATGGACTAAATGGGCAAGGGGCATTGTGGAAGACGATGAGCACTTGATGTTGTATGTGGGGGAAGAATCAATGATTGGATTCTACTCCTAAAATCATTATTGTACTATATGCTAACTAACTTGGATATAAATTAAAAAAAATATAAATCATTTGGATGTTGTAAATGAAAAAAAAAATTTAATGTAAAAACAAAATAAAATGAAATGAAAAAAAAAAAAAGGATCATTCTGGAGGCACCTGGGTGGCTCAGTCGGTTAAGTGTCCAACTCTTGATTTCGGCTCAGGTCATGATGTCGTGGTTTGTGAGTTCTAGCTCCACATCAGACTCCACTCTGACAGTGTGAAGCCTGCTTCAGATTCTCTCTCTCTGCCCACCCCCCCCATACCCCCTTACCCTTTCCCTCCCTCTCTCTCTCTCTCAAAATAAATAAATGAACTTAAAAAAAAAAGATTCTGGCAATGCTGTTGAGAATTGTTTAGAACCTACAAAAAGCAACACATTTTCAGTTGTGATGGAGCATGCACATGTGTATGCATATGGCTACCTGAAACGAAGGTTTCAGGAAACAATTCTGTATTAGTTATCTTTTGTTGTGTTAAAAGTTAAAATTTACTAGATTAAAAAACCAAACATCTCACAATTGTTATGTAGAGCATAGCTGGCTCAGGGTTCCAGCTCAAGGTATTTCACAAGGTTGCAGTCATCTGAAGGCTTGATTGGGGTTAGAAGATCTTTTTCAAAGCTGTCTCACATCCCTGTTGGCAGGGGGCTCCAGTTTCTTACTATGTGGCTCTCTGTGTAGGGTAGCTTGAATATCCTTACAACATGACAGCTAGCTCCTCACAAAGTGAGTGATCCAAGAGAGTTACCCAAGACAGAAGCACCGTTGTCCTTTATGAGTTAGCCTTGAAAGTGATAACATCATCAGAAGCAAATTATTAAGTCTACTTCATATTCAGAGAGAGAGCAATTTTGCTTTCCCCCTTGAAGGGAGTAGTATCAAAGAATTTATGGAGATACCTTAAAACTATCACAGTACTTGTCAGGAGAGTGAGTCATTCATGAGTCTTTTCTTTCCTGCATGCCTTGCTGGGTATGCTAAGTATACAAGGCCCTGAGTGCTCTTAACCTGGGCCATTTCTCAGGATTGTGTTTGTAGCAAGCCAAATTGAGGAATGAGGTAATGTTTTCCACTAGGACAGAGAAGGTTTACTGCTTGTTATGAGTGGTGGACTCCCTAAATTCAGTGTCTTCAGCTGCAACTCAAAGCCATTGCATGTGTAGCATCTCTTTGAGTTCCTCTTGCTACCTGTGGGACTTCGGGGTAACAGTGAGCCAATGTAGACATGATGCTTATACTGTTTGCTGAGCTGTGAGTAATAAATTGTTTTTGTCTCTGAACCAGGAGACTCATGTGTTCTGATAAGCAGAGGGAGATTTGAAACAACCACAACAGATACTAGATAGGGAACTAAGAAAATATGGATAGGAAGCTAACTAAAGGACCCTGGGGACAACATTATGGACTCAAACTGTACAGCTGCATGATTTTCTCCAGTAGCAATCAGGATTCCAGTTGTATAATCAATGAAGGTATTTCTTTTGGATTAATCAAGGACAGGGGAGTTTGGAGCGTGAAATTTTTTTCTTCAGACTTTCATGGTATGATTAATGTACGCTAAACTGAATGTATTTAAGTATATAGTTTGATAATGGGTACGTGGCTGGCTGTCAGTAAAGCATGTGACTAGATCTTGGGGTTGTAAGTTTGAGCCCCATGGTGGGTGTAGATTATTTAAAAAAATACATAATTTGATGAGTTTTGACATGTATACACCTGTGAGACCATTACCCCAGTCCAGATAATGAACATTTGCATCACCCCAAAAGTTTCCTCCTACTCCTTTTTGATCCATGCCTCCCCCGACCCCATCCCCAGGCACACACTGATTTGCTTTCTGTCATAATACATTAGTCCTAGAATTTTACATACATGGAATCATACTGTATAATTTTTTTTGGGTCAGAATTCTTGTCAGTTATTTAAAGTGCAAGAATTATTATTTTGTGGTTGTATGCCTGGCATATTAAAAAAATTTTTTTTGAACACTATCTTCTCTGAAGCTTATGAGATTAAAAAGCCAGTATGAAGAATTCAGAACTAGTAAATTTCTTTCTTTTGTTGTGTATATGGATATAGTTCTGATAATAACAAAGACTCCACATGCAAATACCGTTTTGGATCTGAAAGTGACTTGGACATTAGAGTGCACCTTCTAATATTGAAAACTTGATGGGAATTTTTGTTATTGGGTCTTAGCCTATTCAGTATGATTTAGTTATATGATTACATGAAAACAGAATTCTGAACAGAAGCACAGTTGGGAATTTTTTTCTTGAATGTGGCATTTTAATGTTCTGATGGCATGATTCCTGAGACTGAATTATTCCTCCTTATTTTGTTAGTTTTACTTTGTTCTTTTGCCCAAGATCTTTTAAAAAAGACTTTTTCCTTAATAGAAAGGTAAATGTGATTATTTAAGCTTTATACCTGGAAAACCTAAAATTGCCCCAAAGAGTACTAGATTAGCAGGACACACTGCCATAAAACTGTGGAAGCCTTTAATATTCTATGGACAGTTGAGATGTTCTCATCAGCAGATGATTGTGGTTAAGTACAGTAGGTAAGAGCTTCCAGGGCTCTGGAATTAGGTGCCCTAATTCAAATCTTCACCCTACCACTTTAGATGGTAGACTTTAGACTTTAGATGTCACTTAACAGCTAAAAAACTCACTTTCTTCATCTCTAAAATGGAGATAATGGCAGTACCTGTGTTATGGGAGCCTTTTATAAAATTTTTTTAAGTGTTTATTTTTTGAGAGAGAGACACAGAGTGCAAGTGGGGGAGGGGCAGAGAGAGAGAGGGAGACACAAATCCAAAGCAGGCTTCAGGCTCTGAGCTGTCAGCATGGAGCCTGACTTGGGGCTTGAACCCATGAACTGTGAGGTTGTGATCTAAGCCGAAGTTGGAAGTTGGACACTTAACTGACTGAGCCACCCAGGTGCCCTAAGGGAGGCTTTTAAATATTAAATTAGATCTTAATGTTAAATATTAAATTAAGCTAAATATAAGTTTTTAGGATAATGCTTGACATGCAGTAAATACTAAATGTTAGCTTTTGTTATTATTGAAGGGATTGTGGGTAATAAATGTCTCTTATTTTAAGCAATATTCAGATTACTTAAAAAAAGAAAAAGATTTGCATCCCTCTTTGATCTTGAAATAGAATTCATTCAAACAGTAATATATAGGTAATTACTTGTCACCTACCTCACAGTCCAGATAAATTATGAGAAAGGAGGGGTGCCTAGCTGGCTCAGCTGGTAGAGCATGTGACTCTCGATCTTCGGGTTGTGAGTTCCATCCCCATGTTGGGCATAGAGCTTACTTTAAAAAAAAAAAATCGTGAAAAGAAATTTTTACTTTTTGAGCTAAGGTTAGTCCTGGAGAGAATTTCCTAACATTACTAGTAAAATGTTGCAATTTCTGAACTTGGTGTACTATTGCTATTTCTGAGATGGAACCGTAAAGATTTGGGCTCTGTGTATTTTCTCTTCCGCTTGTTGTTACTCTAGGGCTATCTTTATTAAGATGAGACTGCCAGTGTATTCGTATTTCTAAAGAATAACCTGTTGGAGTTTGACTAAAGTATATGGATTCTTTAAAATCATATTTTTGACTGTGAGTTTCTTGGGTAGTGTTTTCAGTGAAGAATACTTCTTATTTGAGAGAGAGTTAGAGTGTGAGTCAGGGAGAGGGGCAAAGGGTGAGGGGGAAGAGAGAATGAATCCCAGGCAAGCTCCATGCTGAGCACAGAGTCCGATATGGAGCTTGATCTCATGAGATTATGACTTGAACCGAAATCAAGTCTGATGCTCAACCAACTGAGCCTCTCAGGTGCCCCTAATTTATTATTATTAAAAAAAATTTTTAATTTTAATTTATTTTTTGAGAGAGAGTGTGAGTGGGGATGGGGCAGACAGGGAGACACAGAATCCAAAGCAGGCTCCAGGCTCTGTGCTGTCAGCACAGAGCCTGACGCCAGGCTGCAACCCACGAACTGTGAGATCAAGACCTGAGCTGAAGTCAGACCCTTAACCGACTGAGCCACCCAGGCACCCCAACCCCTGATTTATTTTTGAGAGAAGTGTAGAAAGTAGATATCTGTGATACGTGTTTTAATTATACTTGTAGAATGTGAACATATTTTCCTTTTAAATAATTCAGGTTTTATTGTAGTATGAATATAAAGTGAACCTAAAGTCTCCACCAACATTTTGTCCCTAATCTCCCTTTACAATACAAGTTACTTTCCGCTAGTCCCATTTGGCATTGGCACGTTTTCAAATTTGGCATTTCCGTTGTAAGAATTTTTTAAATATATTTTGTATAGATATTTATACATATGATAGGTGTGTGTGTATATATAATGTTTTTAAAACCTTTTTTAATGTTTATTTTTGAGAAAGAGCATGAGCAGGGGGAGGGGCAGAGAGAGAGAGAGAGACAGACAGACAGACAGAATCTGAAGCAGGCTCCAGGCTCCGAGCTGTCAGCACAGAGCCCAACACGGGGCTCGAACTCATGAACTACAAGATCATGACCTGAGCCAAAGTTGGCCACTTAACCAACTGAACCACCCAGGTGCCCCATGTTAGATACATTTTTCACCTAGTTTTTGGTTTTTCTTTTAATTTTGCTTATAGTATTTTTTGGTATAATACTTTGCCATTTTGACATTATCAAATCTATTATTTGTTTTTCTTTATGGTTTTTGCTTTTTGTTTCTTACTTAAGAAGCCCTACCTTAACTCAAGTTCACAAGGATCTTCTAGTACTTTTGATAGTTTTAAAATTTTATATCTTTAATGTACATAGAATTTATTTCTGTGCATTATGTGAAGTTGGGATATAATTTATTTTTCCAAGAACACCAGTTCAAACCCCATTTATTGAATGATTTGTCTTTTCCTCTTTTGAAATGTTACTTTTAGGATATACTAAACTTACATATATAATTTAGACGTATTCCTGGACTAGTACTGTCCAATTTTAAATACTATGGCTTTAAAAGGCTGTAAGTCCTGAGGTGCCTGTGTGGCTCAGATTGTTGATCATCTAACTCTTGATTTCGGCTTGGGTCATGATCCCAGGGTTGTGGGATTGAGCCCCGCATTGAGCTCTGTGCTGAGCATGGAGCCTGTTTGAGAGTCTCCCTCTCTGTCCCCGGCTCCCTTCCCCTCTCCCCACTCCCCCTTTGCCCCCTTGCATTCTCGCTCGCTCTCTAAAAACAAAAACAAAAAGAAAAACGGAGGGGGGCTGTAAGTCTTTATAAGAAATCCTGGGGGTCAGTCAGATGTGGTTTGGAGTCCAGATTCCCCCTTACCCCCAGTACCCAGTGGGCATTATGCAGTATCCTGTAATGATATACATTGTTTTCTCAATGAGTGTATGAATAATCACACTAAATGAGATAACCTATAAACAGTAGCGACTTCATACCAGATCAGGTTAGGTTTTACTGCTAAGTGAGTTAAGAAGAAACAAAACTTACTTTTAGAGCTTTTTTGATTTTTGCATAACAGGTAAAGGATCATGGACCTGTAATTTATCTTGTTATTTAGGGAACATCTTCCTTCTTTGTTTTTCTGTTGCAAATTGTTTATGTTATTCTTACACCTTTACTCTTCTATTTGAATTTTAGAGTCAGCTTGTTGAGATATATGGAGAATTCTGGGAGATTTTCATTGGGATTTGCAGTATTTGGGAAAGAACTGACAACTTGTACATTATTTTCTTGTCCATGAATATGGATACCTTTCCTTTTGTTCAGGTGTTCTTTCAGTAAAGTTTTACAGTTTTTTCCAAAAATGCTTGCATATTTTTATTAGATTTATACCAGTTTTTATGGTTTTCTTGCTACTGTTGGTGGGCTTAAAAAAATTGCATTTTTCTAATTGTTATGATTAATGTACAGGAAAGTACTGATACTTATATATTGATCTTGTGTCTGACTGATTTGTAGATTTCTATTATTTTAATAACTTGTCAGTTGATGACTTGAGTTTTCCAGTTAGAAAATCATATATTCATACATTGAGTTTTATCTTTCCATTGCTAGTCTTTATACCTCTTATTTCTTTTTCTTTTCCATTTGCATGGTATGGTTTCAGTATTCAGTTTTGAGACATGCAAAATACTGTTAAAATGTTTACAGTGAAATGCGCTATAAACAAATTTTGAATGAATGAATAAATAGATGATAGGGAAATCTCAAGAAAAGTTTCTGAGAGGGAAATGTTTACTATTGGAGGATTTAATGTGTGATCTTTTCATTGCAGATATGGTGTAAGGTATTTCTTCAAGACTGGACAGCTGAAGACCTGTTACTTCTGATTAGCCTTAAGCAGACTTATAGCCACTGAGAAACCTCACAGAATTTCATATTTTGCTTTCTGCTGTATATCTTTCTTGGCACCTACGTTCAACCTGCAACCATGTATGGAAGTGCTCGCTCAGTTGGGAAGGTGGAACCAAGCAACCAGAGCCCTGGGCGTTCACCTAGGCTTCCACGTTCCCCTCGGTTGGGTCATCGTCGAACCAATAGTACAGGAGGGAGTTCTGGAAGCAGTGTTGGAGGTGGCAGTGGGAAAACCCTTTCAATGGAGAATATTCAATCCTTAAATGCTGCCTATGCCACATCTGGCCCTATGTACCTAAGTGACCATGAAAATGTGGGTTCAGAAACACCTAAAAGCACCATGACGCTTGGCCGTTCTGGGGGACGTCTGCCGTATGGTGTCAGGATGACTGCTATGGGCAGTAGCCCCAATATAGCTAGCAGTGGGGTTGCTAGTGACACCATAGCATTTGGAGAACATCACCTCCCTCCTGTGAGTATGGCATCTACTGTTCCTCACTCTCTTCGTCAGGCAAGAGATAATACAATCATGGATCTGCAGACCCAGCTGAAGGAAGTACTGAGAGAAAATGATCTCTTGCGGAAGGATGTAGAAGTAAAGGAGAGCAAATTAAGTTCTTCAATGAATAGCATCAAGACTTTCTGGAGCCCAGAGCTGAAGAAAGAACGAGCCCTGAGAAAAGATGAAGCTTCCAAAATCACTATTTGGAAGGAACAGTATAGAGTTGTGCAGGAGGAAAACCAGGTTAGTTTTATATATATATGTTTACCTTTATTGATCAGATTCATGTATATAAATGAAATAAGCTATTCTTTTTTTTTTTTTAAGTTTATTTTAAGAAAGATGCACATGTGTATGGGGGAGGGGCAGAGAGAGAGAGGGGTGGAGAGAGAGAATCCCAAGCAGGTTCTGTGCTATCAATGCAGATACCAGCACAGAGCTCCACACAGGTCTCAGACCGTGAACTGTGAGATCATGACCTGAGCCAAAATTAATAGTCAGATGCTCAACCAACTGATCCATCCAGGTGCCCCTTAAAGGAGAGTTTTACAGTAGCCACCTCATTGTTGATTTTATACTTTATTTTGGGGTTAGTTAAAAATTATGAAGTGATAAACTTACTTGGATTTCTTTAGTGTTCCTCAATGATACTAAGAATTAAAGAAGGAATTAGAAATGATCTGTCTTTGATGATGTAAATCTGATTTAAGATTTCTGTTGATTATTTTACCATTCTATTACTAATACTCAGTTCAGGCATTTATATCTGCTGTGTTGGTCATTATTATTATTTTTAATGTTTACTTATTTATTTATGAGAGAGAGACAGAGCGTGAGCAGAGAGAGGGAGACACAGAATCCGAAGCAGGCACCAGGCTCTGAGCTGTCAGCACAGGGTCCCATGCGGGGCTCGAACTTATGAACCATGAGATCATGACCTGAGCTGAAGTTGTATGCTTAACTGACTGAGCCACCCAGGTGCCCCAAATCTTGGTTTTTGAAGAAGGTTGCTAGTTGTATTGTTTTGTATTTTAAAGCCCCAAACTTACTTTCTCAGTAATAAAAATCTCTTTTCTCTGATCATAAAAATAGTACTGGAAAACACAGGTATGAAATCAAAATTTATCTCAAATCCTCTTAGAACTTTGTTTTTCCATCATTAACATTTTGTTGTTTCTCCCTAATGAACTATTTCTGTGCATATACACATATAAAATTTATACAAGTAGAATATTATAGGTGTTAACATTTTGACCTTTTTTAGCCAACATTTCTGCTGTATATTAAAGCCCTATGATGTATATCGGAATCATTATTTTAATGCCTATATATTGTGCGTGTACTAGTTAAGCTAACATCACAGTTAAAATGTTTCAAATTTATTTGATAGTACAATATGAATTAAAAACTAAACCTTTAATTCATTTGAATGAGCTTTCAAAATAATTAGAAAGTATGAGAATTTTCTTCTTTGTGAGGTATATTATAATTTCAACTACTTTGCTTTTACTTTTTAACCAGTGATTAAATGTAATTTGTCATCACACACAATCTGAATGTTTTATTATTATACTTAAATCTCTTAGCAACCCAACCTTTTTAAAAAAGAGGAAATGTCCTTTAAAAAGTATTTCCTAGGAATTTTCTTGAGTTTGAGTCTTTAAGACTTTAACAACGTGAAAAGAAAGAAAAGAACTAAAAGAGACCCCTGTGTTAGATCTTAAAAGTAAGGACAGGGTTCCTAATGTTGGTTCTGATATATTAATTTATTTAAAATATAGGGGCGCCTGGGTGGCGCAGTCGGTTGAGCGTCCGACTTCAGCCAGGTCACGATCTCGCGGTCCGTGAGTTCGAGCCCCGCGTCAGGCTCTGGGCTGATGGCTCAGAGCCTGGAGCCTGTTTCCGGTTCTGTGTCTCCCTCTCTCTCTGCCCCTCCCCCGTTCATGCTCTGTCTCTCTCTGTCCCAAAAATAAATAAACGTTGAAAAAAAAACAAAAAAAAATAAAAAAAAATAAAATATAGATATCCTGGTCTTGCTTCATAAATAGCTTTGGAGATAGAATCCAGCAACCTATATTTTATTTTTTATTTCTTTTAAATGTGTATTTATTTTAGAGAGAGGGCATGCGAGCAGAGGAGCAGAGAGGGAGAGGGGGACAGAGAATCTGAAGCAGGTTCTGTGCCGTTAGCAGCAAGCCTGACCTGGGGCTCAGCCACCCAGGTGCCCCAAGTTTGGGATCTTTAGAATGGAGTACTTCTAATTCTTTAACTAGTCTAGCCATAGGGAATTTATGATGATTCTCCTTTCATCTTTGAGCTCAATTGTGACAGAAGGGAAAAGAAACAAGGGACCGTTGGCCTGATGCTTTTCAACCTTTTTTTCTGCCTACTCCACTTCAGGGTAGTGACAGACTCCTATACATAATGATTATTAACTGTGACAGTGACCCTTAGTAGAAGGAATGTGTGTACAAAAAAAATATTTAAAATCTTAGGTATTAGATATGTTTATTTAAAAAAAAAAAGCCATCCAGGTGATTGAGAATCTCCTCACCTTGAGAATCATTAATGTATAAGATAAAATATTTAGGTGATATATGACAATAGAATGGGGAAACACATTTTCTTCAGTTCACATTTATGTTCTCAGAAAGTGAAGTACAACACCAAAAGTTTATCATTCCTAAATAAGAAATAATAGATAACATTCTGAAAGTTTTTACAGTTTGGTGTTGAATTATAAATATCAAGAGAGAAAAAATAAGTTTGCTTTATTTGGTCTTGTGGTAAGGTATCAATATAGCACAGGTCTTAAAAACTGGGTCTGTATTTTGAGGGTAGGTACTAGGTTTTTTTAATTTGTAAAAATCAGATTGATAAATTGGAGTACGTACTAATAGTATATCAATGCTCAAATATGAGGTACTTTGTATTTAGACAGGAGTCATAGTGCATGATACTTGAGTACTATTTAATCTCAAATGTTAATAAAAATCAGTTTACTTACATTTACCTGAAAAGTGGCTGAGCTATAACTTATTGTTATAAATAGTGAATGAATGAACAGTTCTCTTTATAGTTTCTACCTTTCAAGAATATATTGATAGTGTGTTTGTGTGAATAAATGTAATGTGTATAAATGGAAGTGTATATATAATTTAAAGTGGATTTTGATAGAAGTTGAATGGAGATTACTGGATTTATTGTTGAATTAGCTGGCTTCCGTTTACCTTTCTTGATGATGCTGAAAATATGCCTTTCACCAAGATGGTTTTTATTATCAAACAATTTGGAAATGTCCATTTTAACAGGAAAAAAAATTGATGGTATATGTCTTTATTTTCAAATAATTGAGGCAGCTAATTATGCCTATACTTTGTAAGCTGTGTGGGTAAAAAGCAATATCCTTTCTAATTACCAAGCTACATTGAAAGGCAGAGTATTTGAGTCTTCTGCAAAGAGTGTAGTGGGGACTCAGCACTTCAGTCCCGTGGAAGTGAAACAGTCCACAGGCTATGATGCCAAAAAAACCATATGCACTGAAGGAGGGTGAACACAGCCTTATCTAGATTCCGCCCCTTGCCCTAATTAAGCACCAGTGCTGGCAGGAGTATATTCTTCCTGTACCCTCTGTAATTACCACACAATCCTAAAATTGTATAACTTTGGTCCAAAAAGCAAAGGGTGCAATTTTAAAGTAAAGTGAGACATTGCAGTGAGATACAGAGAACTGGGAATGCTAATTAATAGATTATAGTGAGCCAACAGTGGGCCCTAATTAAACTCTGCATTCATTATACCCTCCAGAGCCCTGAGAGGTCGGACATTTTCCACTTTACAAAGAATATTGGTTTAATAGGATTTACAGTAATTAAACAAATTTCCTCATTCCAGTTTGAGAGTGGGGATTTAGATGCATTCTAAATGTTTGATCTGATTGGGCCACAGAAGTTTGTTCTAGAATCCTATCAAATGTAAAAACACATTTGCTAAAAATTGCTTAATGTGTATGGTTCATTATTATGGAGTCCTTTTATAAAATTGTTTCTAAAATAAATACCCAGGTGTTTTTATATCTCATACTCCTTTTGTTACTGAACTTTCAAATGTTGGTGGCTAGAGATACGAAACAATGCATGGTTTTTAATTTTTTTATTTAAAAACATTTTTTTAAGTTTATTTATTTTGAGCGTACAAGTGGGGAAAGGGCAGAGAGAGAGAGAGAGAGAGAGAGAGAGAGAGAGAGAAAGAGAGAGAAAGAGAATCTCTAGCAGGCTCCATGCTGTCAGTGCAGAGCCCGACTTGGGGCTCGAATCCACAAACTGTGAGGTCATGACCTGAGCTGAAATCAAGAGTTGGTCGTTTAACCTCCTGAGCTACCCAGGTGCCCTGGGACAATACATGTTTTAATAGGAAAGACCTTTCTTTTTCTTTCCTTAAATTGAGAATGAGGAAGTTTCTTAGTGTATGTTTGGTGAAGAATAAAAGTCCAGCTATGAGCTTGGTTGAATTGAAGAGCTAAGGCTTTGGATGATTTATGTTTTATTTTATCTAACCAACATTTAATAAGATATTGTCATACTTTTTTTGATATTATGCCTTGTAATATTTCTCTTATGTTGATTTCACTTGGAAGCTTAGTTTTGAAAATAATTATTTTAAAGCACTTTCATTGGGATTTTGTGTGGCGAGAGTAAATTCTAATACTCTAGTGTGGCAAGTGAATTTAATGTTTTTGTGTATTTTTTTTGTTTTTGGACTCTGATTTTATTCAGGACTTTGATTTTTGAATTTTGATTTTATTTATTTAAGGATCAAGAAAATTTTCAAGTTCAGAAATACAAAAAGATAAACTAACCCTATATAAATCTTTGGTCATTTGTTCTCATTGTTAGGCTGCTGGTGGCTATTAACATTTTTAGTTTTAGGTTGTACCTTGATTTGTCATATGGTGAAAGCTATTTGAATTTAATTTTTTTTTTTTTTAAATTTTTTTTTTCAACGTTTATTTATTTTTGGGACAGAGAGACACAGAGCATGAACGGGGGAGGTGCAGAGAGAGAGGGAGACACAGAATCGGAAACAGGCTCCAGGCTCTGAGCCATCAGCCCAGAGCCCGATGCAGGGCTCGAACTCATGGACCGCGAGATCGTGACCTGGCTGAAGTCGGACACTTAACTGACTGCGCCACCCAGGCGCCCCGAAAGCTATTTGAATTTAAATAAGCTTTTTCATGAGGTTCCTAATTATTTCACTGTCACTTATTAATTTATTTTTTAAGTAGGCACCATGCCCAGTGTGGGGCTTGGACTCATGACCCTGAGATTAAGAGTCCCCCACTTTACTGACTGAGCCAGCCAGACGCCCCTGTTTTACTCTCATTTAAAGTCTGATCTTAAAATCTGGAATCTGTGTCTTGGACTATTTATTTAACTTTTCTTTTTGATAATTCTGTTTTACATAGAGATGAATTATGAATGATAAAGCAGAATTATGAGAGATAAACTGTTTAACTTTTCTTTTGATAATTCTGTTTTAACATAGAGATGAATTATGAATGATAAAGCAAAATTATTTATTGTGGATAAATTGATATATCCGAATCTATTTTCTGGATGTAATCTTTTTTGGTGTTTCAAAAGTGAGATGTGTTAAAGGAACTATGTAGTATGCCCTGAGAAAATTAAGTCAGATGTAAAATAGATACGTTCCTTTGGGGGAGTTAATTATTTTGAGAAGGAAAATTTGTTCATGTTTGGCTTCTACAAGTTTAAGCTACCTTTCCATAGGATTTTTTCATATCCGAAGTATGAGGTGGGGATAAGAAATTGGCTTGTTGCAGAATTGGTAAATTTGCTCTACTTGGAATGTAGTGAAATGTTATGAAAAATGATTCAGTGAATCTAATAAAAAATGTTGTGCAAATATCTGATAAGGCTTATTTGTGAGGAGGAATTTGCCAGAGGATCTCAGCTGCTTCTTCCCTCCACATTCTCTTCTTGCATTTCACAGTGCAGTCTAGTGATTTCATCTCAGTGACAGAATAGTTTTTAGGGATTTGTTAATTTATAGTAACTTTGCAGATAGTAGCTTAAATATGAGTTGGGAAATCCACTTTTGATTTTCTTATGTCAAAGAAACCAGAAAATGAACTTGTTTTTTTAGTTATGTTGAATAAGGGAGGACAGAGTTTTACTTTTTATTTTATTTTTTTAAAGTTTGTTTATTTTGAGAGAGAGAGTGTGCATGAGTGGGGAAGGGGAAGAGAGAGAGAGGGAGAGAATCTCAAACAGGCTATGGGCTGTTAGCGCAGAGTCTGACACGGGGCTCAGTCTCACAAACCTGAGATCATGACCTGAGCCGAAATCAAGAGTCAGATGCTTAACTGACTGAGCCACCCAGGCTGCGCACACCCCCCCTCCCCCGCTTTTACTTTTTAAAATCATACCGCTCCTAGAACTTGACATCATGTTATGGGTGCCCTGTTTGCCCAGAAGGGTATTGGAGGGGCCTAGAAACCATGCTTACAAGAGGTGGTTGAGAGAACTAAAGAAGGGAAGACTTACGACATTTTATTTATAAGCTGTGTATTTGATACGCAGCCATGTAGAAGGGAGTGTTTTTTCTTTTTCATTACTTTTTTGGGGGGGAAGGCAATGCTAGAAAAATGAGTGCAAATAAGAGGGTTATAGATTTCTGGCTCCATTGAAGAATATACTGTATTTTCTAACAAAGCTATATCCGTTTGTTGGAAGAGTCAGTTTCAGAAAGTAAGGCTTGACCATCACTGGAATTGGTTACAGGGAAGCCAGAATGTCTCTGGCAACTGTGTGGGGATGCTTAGTCTATCAGCTCTTCAGAATGTCTGAAGTGGTGTAAAGTGGTACTTTGTGAAGAACCATTTAGGGAGTTGCACTCCCCATCTTCCCACCCCCTTTAATCCTTCCCTCCCTTACTTTTTCCCCTCTCTTCTTTTTGATAGCTTTATTGAGATACAATTCAGTTCATCCTTTAAAGTGTGTAATATTTTTCTTTCTTAATCTGGGATTTATTTGAAGAGGAATTTGAAGAAAGTAATAGGAAGTTGCCCCAGGGATTTCTTGAACAAGGAAATGAATGACATAACAAAAAGTACTATTTAGGTGCAGCTTTTATTGTTGTCAGCAGAATGGATTGAATCAAGAAAGGCAGGGAAAGAAATTGACTTTGTTGCAAAAGGCCTGGATTAATGTGGGTAATAGGAATGGAGAAGAAGGTGCATAATCATGGGGTATTTTCAAATGAATATTCAGATATAGACTATTATGGCAAGAGAAGACTGTGATGGACCGTGGTATTGAAATGGGGGAAATGTTTTTGCCATTGATGAAAAGTGGATAGAAATTAGAAAGTGGAACTGGAAAGCGTGTTTGGAAATAAGAGACTAATGACTTTGACCTTAGGTCCATACACATAGATGTTATTATGTGTATGCTTGTTAATGTTGGAAAATTTACTGATCTAGTTAGTTCAGTATCACAAACTCTGCTTGTGGGAGTAAGGAGTGGAGAGGAGGAGAGAAGCTATTAAATGGTTTATGTTTTATATGTATTTTCTCACTGAGCTATTTTTGTGTTTTGATCTTCTTCATTGTGGTATTTTTCTTTGAAGGCAGACAGCTTGAGTGAGTCAATTCCTAA
The DNA here is from genome assembly GCF_014898765.1 of Herpailurus yagouaroundi. Classification (NCBI taxonomy): domain Eukaryota; kingdom Metazoa; phylum Chordata; class Mammalia; order Carnivora; family Felidae; genus Herpailurus; species Herpailurus yagouaroundi. The sequence continues at coordinate 6,805,907 of NW_024412572.1, forward strand.
AAATCACTGTTCATTAAACAACGGTGATAATGGTTGATATTCCTGTCATAAACAAACTTCAGTAATAGATGTCCTTTATCTTATTTTAGTTAACAAGCTCATTGAAGATCATGAGCTTTGCATGATGAATTTAGAGTACATTTGTCAAAAAGGGAAATATTGCAGAAAATGTGCTTTCAGTCAGAAGATGATTAACTTTGTATTGTTATATGTCCTGTTGTCCTTAATCTCGTCTTATGGACAAGATTAAAAATGCTTGTTTGAACTGTATTGTTCTTTTTCTGTGTTGCCATATGCATCTCTAAAAATACCAATTTTTTTTCTTGGAGTTGGGAAGTTTTTAACAGATCTGTCATAATTTTTTCATATTACTTGCAGTAATGCTAATTGAAACTACTTCTTTCTCTTTGTTCTGGCACTCTTTACTCCTTACTAGGCTCATGGTAAATTGTTACATTTTGACAATTAATGGAAAATACTGGGTTGAAGTGACACCTGTCTAGCTTTTACAGTCATCTGTGGAGGCCTTGTGAGCTAAGGTGAGAAGTAGTTCAACTTTGATATGCACACTGTACCATCCTTTAACAGCAGCTGGTGGGTTATATACTTCTAGAGTTTATGATATGCAGAGACCTATTTCATTTGAAATCACCCTTTGGATAACTATTCTGGTCTTGGATGACCCCTAAGACACTTGTATGATCGCTTTTAGCAGCAGTTCTCAAATGTTTTGGCCTTAGGATGTTGTATACTTGTAAAAGTTATTGAGCCCCAATCAACTTTTGTTTCTGTGGGCTTTATCAATATTTGCTATATTAGAGAGTAAACTAGAAATTTAAAACAACTTATTATTAATATATTTAAAAGTAAACCCATTAAATGTTAGCAAAAGTAACATTTTTAATGAAAAATAGTTTTGTGAGTCTGATGTCTGGCTTCATAGAAGATAGCTGATTTTCATAACTGCTGCTGCTTTCAGTGATCTATTGTAGTTTTTGTTTGGTTAAAGTATTTGAAGAAAATCAGGTCTCACATAAATAATGCGGTTGGAAAAAGGAGGATTTTAAAAGCCTTTTTAGATAATTGTGGATATATTTTGAAACCACACCAAAATTCAACGAATAGTAGTAGTTTTTTTTTTTCTTGATACTTCATTTGAGGTACGTTTTATATGCCATAAAACTCATTTAAGTGTATAGTTCAATGACTTTTTTATAGTAAATTTACTGAGGTTGCAACCATAACCATAATCCAGTTATAGAACATTTTCATCAGCAAGTGGTAGTTGCACTGTGGAATTTGAAATCTTATCAATGAGTTTTCCATATTTTGTTACATTAAAATAAATTGGTCTGTCTTGTACTTTAAGCAGATTTTCATATGTAGAGGATGCACATGAATACATATACTTTCTCCAACACTTGAAACATTATGTATTGGTCATTTGAAAGATACTAGTTCATTGTGTTGTGCAGATCTTCCAAATGTTGCAATATTTCATTGGACAAATTAAAAAAATTTACATTCATTAATATTCTTATCTCATCCAAAAAGATTTGGTAAGCTGTGAAGCTCACCAGACAGGAAATAGAAGCTTTTCAAAATTCTAATTTTTGCTTGAAAATTCAGATTTTATTATTGGCAAGAAAGTTGTCAGTTACTGTTTTTGAAGTGACATGTTTGGTTCATTAATTTTTTTTTTTAATTTTTTTTTTCAACGTTTATTTATTTTTGGGACAGAGAGAGACAGAGCATGAACGGGGGAGGGGCAGAGAGAGAGGGAGACACAGAATCGGAAACAGGCTCCAGGCTCTGAGCCATCAGCCCAGAGCCTGACGCGGGGCTCGAACTCACGGACCGCGAGATCGTGACCTGGCTGAAGTCGGACGCTTAACCGACTGCGCCACCCAGGCGCCCCAGTTCATTAATTTTTGAGAAAAATTTAACCATGGATGAGTTTAAATAATCATAGTTTGTCAGTTCAGTCTTTTACATTAAAATGATGTTCATTGACGTAACCATTGTATTTCAATATGCAGCAAACGTGCTTTATGCCTCTTTGAATATGTTACTTGAGCAAAGAGAGACCTGAGTGATGTGACTGGGGTAAAATATTACAGGCAGAAGGGACAAACACTCCCAAGGCCTTAGGGATCTTCTGACTCTGAGAAGAGGTTGCCGCTCAGGTTCTTTACTTGTTTATTCTTTAGCTTAATGTTCCTGTTCTCTTGTCTGTTCAATGTTGTAATAAGATGTTATAGTCTTTTTTTTTTTTTAAGTTTATTTATTTTGAGAGAGACAGAAAGAGAGAGTGCATGCACATGTGCGCGGGGCATAGAGTGCGTGGGGCAGAGAGCACCTGGGACAGGATCCAAAGTGGGCTCTGCTGACAGCATAGACTTTTGCTGACATCAGCAAGACTTTAACTTCTTTGTCATTGTTTAGGAAATTATACTATTTCTTCAGTCATAGTGAGTAATGGGAAAAGACTGGGTAAAACCTAATAGGTCAAAATTTAGCTCAGACAAATTAAATAGAAGGAGAAGGCTTCACTAGTCTAGAAAGCCAAAAAAGTACTTCAGAGTTTTAGAGTGAGTTTATGTAATTGAATAAAAAGTCCTGCTTTGAGATCTATTGATAATGTTTTCCTTTTCCTGCCAAGCTATGCAAGTGTTCATCTGTTATTTTTTTTGCCTTCTTTTTTTAAATTTTTTTATTTTATTTTTTCATTATGAGAATTTCATTTTATTTTATTTTTTTAAATTTACATCCAAATTAGTTAGCATATAGTGCAACAATGATTTCAGGAGTAGATTCCTTAGTGCCTCTTACCCATTTAGCCCATCCCCCCTCCCATAACACCTCCAGTAACCCTCAGTTTGTTCTCCATATTTATGAGTGTCTTCTGTTTTGTCCCCCTCCCTGTTTTTATATTATTTTTGTTTCCCTTCCCTTATGTTCCTCTGTTTTGTCTCTTAAAGTCCTCATATGAGTGAAGTCATATGATATTTGTCTTTCTCTAATTTCACTTAGCATAATACCATCTAGTTCCATCCACGTAGTTGCAAATGGCAAGATTTCATTCTTTTTGATTGCCAAATAATACTGCATTGTATATATATATATACCACATCTTCTTTATCCATTTATCCATCGATGGACATTTGGGCTCTTTCCATACTTTGGCTGTTGTTGATAGGGCTGCTATAAACATTGGGGTACATGTGTCCCTTTGAAACATCACACCTGTATCCCTTGGATAAATATCTAGTAGAGCAGTTGCTGGGTTGTAGGGTAGTTCTGTTTTTAGTTTTTTGAGGAACCTCCATACTGCTTTCCAGAGTGACTGCATCAGCTTGCATTGCCACCAACATTGCAAAAGAGATCCTCTTTCTCCACATCTTCGCCAACATCTGTTGTTGCCTGAGTTGTTAATGTTAGCCATTCTGACAGGTGTATGGTGGTGTCTCATTGTGGTTTTGATTTGTATTTCCCTGATGATTGGTGAAGTTGAGCATTTTTTCATGTGTCACTTGGCCATCTGGATGTCTTCTTTGGAGAAGTGTCTATTCATGTCTTTTGCCCATTTCTTCACTGGATTATTTGCTTTTTGGGTATTGAGTTTAAGTTCTTTATAGATTTTGGACACTAACTCTTTATCTTTGTCGTTTGCAAATATCTTCTCCCATTCCATCGGTTGCCTTTTAGTTTTGCTGATTGTTTCCTTCGCTGTGCAGAAGCTTTTTATTTTGTTGAGGTCCCAGTAGTTCATTTTTGCTTTTAAGTATTCATCTATTATTAAATGCTAGTTAAAACAAAGTTTTTAATGTTTATTTTTGTGTGTGTGTGAGAGAGAGAGTGAGAGAGACAGAGCATGAGCAGGGGAGGGGCAGAGAGAGAGAGGGAGACATAGAATCTGGTCAGGCTCTAGGCTCTGAGCTGTTAGGACAGAGCCTGATGTGGTGCTCAAACTCAACGAACTGCGAGATCATGACCTGAGCTGAAGTTGGATGCTTAACCGACTGAGCCAACCAGGTCCCCCATTAAATGCTAGTTTTAATGTTTATTATTTATTATTTATTTTTGATTTAACAAATATTGGGCATCTACTTTATATCATTGTATTTTTCTGGTGAACTACCCTAATTAGAAATAAAACTGAAAGCAGTGTGAAAACTTGGTAAGGTGGTAACTTGTTGCCTTGAGTTTTTAGACTCCTGAATTAACACATTAAAATTAAAGTAATTTTAGTGATTTGGAGGATATGTGCAAAGAATACAAACATTTTTCTCTTGGAGTTTTTTCAAACATTGTCTTATTTTATAGGGTAAAATGGATATGAAGATAATAGATTTCTAGAAATATATAGTAACCCTTAGAAGAAGCATCAGTGAAAGAAAGAGCAACAAGTTGAAAAAGGCCAAAAGAACCAGTGTTTTGTTGTTGTTGTTGTTTGTTGATAGCATATATTTCTTTGTCCTTTGAGATTTCTTGGGTAGACTTTCTTAATAGCCAGTTAGTTTTACAGGTGGATAATCAGTAACTATTCTCCTTATTGAGTGTTTTGTGGTAAGGATTCCTCTTTGTCTCATCAATTACCCAATTTTTACTGTAAAGAAGTTAAAAAGGGGACAGTATATATTGATATATTTTTGGTTGGAATTGTGTTCACACTAATACTTAATTTAGTTCTTCACTCTCTGACTTTGTTTAATATAACTATATCCATAACCCTGAAAGAAAGAAGACCTAAATTCTTCAAGAATACTGCATACTTTAAAAATCAGCTTTTTTTTTTTTTTTTTTTTTAAACCAGCAAAAGATAGGTTTATTTGGGAATAACAGAGAATTGCAATCTGGGGCTGGCCAAGCTATGGCAAAACCATAGACGAGTCCACAGAATTATCTCATGAGCAGTGCCTGAGCTCTTTTTTGTTGCCCCAAAAAAGAAGAGAGCAAATCATTGAGAATTTCTTGACATTAGGAATCTGTATTACCATTGCTTAGCTATTGGAATGCATTGTAAAATTTGGAAAGAGAGAGAGCTCAGTTTTAAAGACTAAGAATATTGGCAGGCAATGCATATTAAACCATACTCATGGAAAATTTTATATAACTTTTTTTTTAGTTAAAAATATATTTTTTAAGAACTTTAGGGGCGCCTGGGTGGCGCAGTCGGTTAAGTGTCTGACTTCAGCCAGGTCACGATCTTGGGGTCCGTGGGTTCGAGCCCCGCGTCAGGCTCTGGGCTGATGGCTCGGAGCCTGGAGTCTGTTTCCGATTCCGTGTCTCCCTCTCTCTCTGCCCCTCCCCCGTTCATGCTCTGTCTCTCTCTGTCCCAAAAATAAATAAAAAAAAAAACGTTGAAAAAAAAAAAGAACTTTAATTCCAGTGTAGTAACATACAGTATTATATTAGTTTCAGGTGTGCAATATAGTGATTCAACAGTTCCATATATTACTTAGTGCTCATCTAGATAAGTATACTCTTAATCCCCTTCACCTAAATCACCTGTCCCTCCACACACCTTCCCTCTGGTAAATCATCAGTTCTGTATAGTTACAAGTCTGATTTTTGGTTTGTGTCTTTTTTTAGTTTTTTTATATTTTTATTTTGTATTTTATTTTTTAGAGAGAGTGTTTGCATGCTAGTGGGGGAGAGGGGCAGAGAGAGAGAATCCCAAGTAGGTTCTGTGCTCGGTGCAGAGCCTGATGTGTGAGTGAGATTCAATTCCATCACCCTGGGATCGTGACCTGAGCTGAAATCAAGAGTGGGACGCACAACTGACAGAGCCACCCAGGCGCCCTTCTCTTTTTTTTTTTTTTTTTTAAGTGTAACTTTTACTATTTAGTTTGTACTTGAGCAATACAATATCTTTTTCCTCTCACTAAACTTAAAATAAGGGACTGTTTTTGAACGGTGAGCCCATGATTATGCTGCCTTCTGCTGAAGTTACATTGTATATGTTTAGGCTTGTTAATTCTGTATGTTTCATTTTGATTTGGTTTTTAGATTCTCTGTATGGTAAAAAAGAGAAATTATGTATTTTTATTTTCTAATACTGCTGGCATAAGATATGAAGAGAAGTTGTCACTGTTTTACTACACAATACCTGTTTTGTTTGTTTTTTTTTTTTTTGGCCCTGAAATAGAGAATTGGACAGGTTAACATTGGAAGGTAAGTTTTCCTTCATGCTGTAAAATTCTGTGATGAAGAAACTTTTTCATTTTTTTAAAGCTTATTTTGGAGAGAGACAGAGGCAGTGTGAGTGGGGCAGGGGCAGTGAGAGAGGGGGAGAGAGAGAATCTCAAGCAGGTTCTGTGCTGCCAGTAGAGTCGGATGCGGGGCTTGAACTCCTAAAACCACGAGATCATGACCTGAGCTGAAACCAAGAGTTGGATGCTTAACTGACTGAGCCACCCAGGCACCCTGTTTTTAATTTTCATAGTATTTTAAAAGCTCAACTGAAGGAAGTGTTTTTTTCAGGTTTCTTCATTGTTTATATTGAGTTTTTATTACACATTTTATGAAATCTAGGGGAAATATCTGTAACTCAGGTATTTTCATTGTCAAAAAAATATAAATAGTGTTATAGTTTGGAGTAACGAGTTTTGGACAGCCATCTCTCTCTATTTTTCTTTGTATACCAGTATCATTGCTGTCGTTGGTCTGAGATAATGGTATTAAAATGAAAGTAAAACTTTAATTAGCTGTTCACAGATAAATATTTGTTTAAGCATAATATTGAAAATAACTTTACACAGTTGTATTATGTATGTTTACATTATAAACCTATTGGGAGCAAAGTGAAGACTGTTGTATGAGATTTAAAATCTGGGAAGTTGGGGGCCTGCTGGGTGGCTCAGTTGGTTAAGCGTTCGACTCTTGATTTCGGCTCAGGTCATGAGCCGTGTTGGGCTCTGTGTTGGGCTCTGCACTGGCAGTGCGTAGCCTGTTGGGGATCCTCTCCCTTCCTTGCTCTCTGCCCCTCTCCTGCTCACGCTCTCCCCCTCTCTCAAAATAAATAAATAAACTTTAAAAAATCTGAGAAGTTGTAAGAATATATTCAGAAAACATTCTTAACTTTGATTATTTTTCATAGATTGATCACCTGAATAATTAGTAACTTAACTCTTGCCACATGGCTCTTCTTCATGGGCATAGGAACTTAGAATAGGTGCCGGATTCTTAGGAGAGAAGCACACTTTTATGAGTGTTTCCGTTCTTTCCTGTAATTTCCTGGGGTATATTTCTTACTTCTCTGTGAAAGTGTGTTATCCACAGTACAGAGTATTTTCAGTAGATGAGGCAGATAAGGAAGGAATCTATTTAAATGATAGCAGATAAATTCCTGATTTTCTCTTAGTATTTCTGACAATAGGTACTTATTTTCAAGATGAGGTGTATTGGTTCTCAGTTGTTGGAAAATTATGCTAACATTGGCTGCTCAAATAAGTTGGAGGCAGGAGATATTTTTTGGATTTAGGGTAGTGACGTTTAGGATAGCCCTTCGTATTAAAAAATTCCCCCACATTCCATGATTTTCAAATGTCTTGCCAGAAATTTATGTAGGTGAAATATCTGTTTCTAAGATCCTAACTACATAAATATGTGCATAATTATATTAACGTTTTTTGAATGGCTTCAACATATGTTGAATTTTCTATCAGTGGGACTACTGTGTAAGTTGATGGAAGATGGTATTTTGTTTGGAACATTACCTAGAGTTTTTCTTATTGGAAAATCACTTTAGCAGCAGCATTGCCTTGTTGGAAGCAACCACTTATTCAGCCCCTATTTGGGAGTACATGTGTCTCTGGGTGTAGCTGTGCCACAGCATTTACACACACACACACTTAGCATTGACATATTAACACATATTTTATTATAAAATCCTTTTTTTTCATAGAGCATTATATTTTTTGATTTCTGTGAGGATGGGCTTATTATCCTATGAATTTTCATTTTGGAATAGTGAAGGGCACGTCACAAAATATTTGTTATTAAAAGGGAAGGGGTGGCTTTGGGTCTGATGAGTTTGAGAATCACTGGTGTAGTGGACAATGAATTTTAAAGGGGGAGACTTGCATTCTTCTTTTGGTCCTGTCCTTGCTATTCAGTAACTAGGTGTGTTGTTTAATCTTTTTGGACCCAGTTTTTTCATCTGTAAAACCCAGAGAGCTGGACAGGTGGTCTCTAGAGAGTCTTTCTTGTAAAATGATCTGTTTTTATTTTTGTCAGTCATTTGAATGGAGTTCTCTAGTAGTCTCTTCACCTTGATTATAATGCCCTAATTTAAGACCGATTCATATAACCAAGTTAGCACTTCTGGGAATGAGAAGTACTTGACTATTATTGATGTTCTTTCCAAGGTAGGCAGCATAAAACTAATGCTTGTATATAAAGAACAGAGAACCTTCCTGGAGTGTTATCAGTTGTCAAATGGAAAAAATGCTGTTATGGTTGTGATAGTAAATGAAATTAAAGGAGATAATAACGTGTAAAGTTATGGACAGGGTTACCTGACATAATAGGTATGCAATGCAATAGATGTTGAATGAGTCAAATATTTCATCAATACAAGTAATAATTGTATAACACTTTTTGAAGTATACAATGTACCTTATAGTCTGCTCTGAGAAGGGAAACTGTAGCGTGGGATCTGTTCGGTTTTTCTGGAAAGTGGGTCACAATAGATAATAAGTTTCATTTGGATAACTAATCACTAGCAGTATAGCCTTAATATTCCTGAAGGAGTTACCAGGAACTTTGAGTAGGGTAATTAGTGCTCAGAATTTTCAGTTACAGTCATATCCATTATTTAACATTTTTATTTCCATAATGACTCATCCATGAATTATAGAGTGCTTTCCCAAAAGGAATGTAATACTGCTGGAAATAATTTTTTTACTGCTCTGTTTTCTTTTTGTGGTGGAGTTCCTGGCTGCTTAGTTAGACCCAAAACTGTCCATAAATAATTTAAACTATGTGCCTTTGTATGAAGAAGACTTAACCTTCAACAAGGCGGTGGAGATTTTTTGAGAATGGGTAACACAATGCTTATATTTACCCATCAGGTTTATTTTAAACAATTTGTGTGCTGTCCTTTTTTTCTTTTTTTTCTTTTTTTTTTGCTGAATTTTGCATAAGTATATGTCACTAAAAAGGATGCTTTGCTCACATTGATCTTAAAAATGTTGCATTACAGTGTTTTGCAGGGATTGAGAGGGATTAGGGTGGTTGGAGGGGTGTTGTTAGGTGAAGGGTGGGGCAGTGGTAAAGGTTGAATTTTGCCTTGTGGTTCACTTTACCTCCGTATTTGGGAAGTTGCTTTCTTTCTTTCTTCTTTTTTTTAAATTTTGGGCAAATGTTCATAGGCTGGAAATGTAATGCAGATAAAACTGCCAGTGCTTTGTGTAGAATTTGAATTGAATTTGTTTCTAAATTTTTGCATGTGTATGGTTTATACCTGCTGTGTTGTTACTCTTCCTAGTAGTGAGATAAGAATCACAGTATTGGAAGAATTATAGAGTGTTGGTGGCTTTTCTTCCTCTTACCCATTCCATTCATGATTTGACACTAAAAAGTTTGAAAAAATGTTTTTTATTACAAGAGTTAGCTGGAATTAAAATCTAACGCTTGATTATGCCCAGGTTAAGGTGGCATGTTATAGTCCTTGACAGCTATTGCCACCTTTTTCTTGTGACAGATGGCTTCCCCTCCTGGTTGTAATCCACGGCTGATTTTTTTCAAAGAATGAATGCCATGTGTTCTCCATTTTGGCTGTGATTATCTTCTGCCCACTCATTGGCTTCAGAGGAACTTGAAATTGGATGTACTTGCTGCTGGCATTTATGGCAGGAAGTGGATACAACTGTGACTCTCTTTGCCAGGTGTTCATTTATTAGAAGAATTGTAGCTTCCTAAAATTAAACATTATTTCTTTGTCATACCAAGAGTAAAGTGGAAAAAATAAAGTGAATTTTATTACTTTTTTTATTATTACTTTTTGGATATACTTTTTACTTCATAGTGAATAGTAAATAATATTTGGTGGTATATTTATTACAAAATAGGTTTTTAAACCTGAATTTCACATACTCAAAGATTCATGATATAGAGTGCAGTCTGTTTGTACAAGATATTGAATAGATCTAATTTTACTGAGTATAATAAATATAATCTTGAAAGGGATTTATATCATTGAGACTCCAAAAACAATTGAAATTGTTTGTGATGTATGGTATTGAACTTTGATGGTATTGAACTATATTTGAATATGCTTTGTGGTACATATGGGCAATAGTTTCTGTTCATTTTAACTTTCTTGCTTAGTATCTCTCTAGTTCATTGGTGGATATAAATGATATCGTAGGGGGCCACCTGGGTGGCTCAGTTGGTTGGGCATCTGACTTCGGCTCGGGTCATGATTTCACAGTCCGTGAGTTCAAGCCCCACGTCGGGCTCTGTGCTGATAGCTCAGAATCTGGAGCCTGCTTCAGATTCTGTCTCCGTCTCTGTCTGCCTCTCCCCTGCTTGCACTTTGTCTTTCTCTCAAAAAAAATAAAAAATAAAAATAAAAGATATTATAGGCACTGAGGAAAATTGTAAGTTTAATCTGAGCCTATTTAAATCTGTAAAAATTCTATTCATATTTGGAGGTATGATGTTTGGCTTAAAAAAACATCTTCTAGCTCAGAGTAAACAAATACAGGGTATTTCTTGATAAAAAAGGAAACTATAAACAAGTACTTGCATATTCCTGTCATTAGTGTTGAAGTTTATAATTTCTGTCTTCAGAAGTTGCTGTTCTCTCAAGAGTCTCCTGTATTTGGCTGAGTAAATTTAGTGTAATAATGGCAAACGTATTGTCCACCCATGGCAGACAACCTCTAAATCTATCTTGTTAATCTTTCTAGCTGAACCTAGCTAGCTCAGTGGTTCTCAATCTTGGTTGAGTATTGGCATTACCTGAGGAATTTAAAAAAAAAAAAAAAAGATGCCTAGTCTCATCCTCACATCCAGAAATTCTGATTTAAATGGGACTGGAGCATGGCCTCCATGTGGAGATTTTTAAAAGCTCCCTAGATGATTATCATATTTGGTTAAGGTTGAGAACCTCTGGATACTACTAATGTATAAGAGTTGATACTTGAACTGAAACCTGTTTTTCAGTCCTCTGTCCAGTGAGTTGGTTTATAAATATACCGTAATCTTTGAACATTTAAAAATAACTTACAGGGGCGCCTGGGTGGCGCAGTCGGTTAAGCGTCCGACTTCAGCCAGGTCACGATCTCGCGGTCGGTGAGTTCGAGCCCCGCGTCAGGCTCTGGGCTGATGGCTCGGAGCCTGGAGCCTGTTTCCGATTCTGTGTCTCCCTCTCTCTCTGCTCCTCCCCCGTTCATGCTCTGTCTCTCTCTATCCCCAAAATAAATAAACGTTGAAAAAAAAAATTAAAAAAAAAAAAAACTTACAATTTGGACAGAGTATATTTAACATTGGAAATTGAGAGTGTATAAATGTAACCTGGAGGTGATTAAGTTGTGCCAGTATTTTGTGAAATTTTATTTTTTTTTCATATTTATTAATTTTGGGGAGAGCACAAGCAGGGGAGGGGAAGAGAGAGGTGAATAGAGGATCTGAAGTAGGCTGTGTGCTGTGACAGGCTGATAGCAGCAAGCCTGATGTGGGGCTTGAACTTGTGAACTGAGAAATCATGACCTGAGCCGAAGTCGGATGCTCAACCGACTGAGCCATCTAGGTGCCCCAAGTATTTTGTGAAATTTTGAAAGAATTAGTTTCACAGGCTAATTAGAAAGGTGAATGAGCATGGAACAAGAGGTGGTCATATTGGAGTGGGAATACCCAAGGCATGGGGCTCTTGTAAAGAAGATGAGACGGGTGAAAGGAACAGAGTAAAATCAGAATGAGCTCTGGTTCTGGGCCACTTGTAATAAGGGGATGGACTGGGAAGTCTGGATGGGATCTAAGTGTTGAAGCAGAAACTGTACTTCTTCCTCACTGGGCAGGTGTAGCCGGGGCTTACCCTTCTAGAGACCAGGAAGTGATGGTAGTGAAATGAATGGAATGAGAGGGTTCCCTTTCACATCCAAACTTGTTCTCTGCCCAGTGGCAAAAGACTGAAATACCTCTTATTATTAGAGCATTTCTCAAGCTTTAGTGAATAAGGATCACCTTTACATTTATGGATCCTGCTTCCAACACTTATGGTTCAGGACTGCTGGGATAGGGCTCTAAGTCTGTATTTTTAATAAGCGCCTTGGTCAAAGTTAACCAGACTTTTTTTGTTTGCTTACCTTCTTCACAATGCTTGCCTTATTTCTTATAACTGTTCTTTATTTAAATTTTTAAAAAAATTGACTCAGTTTAAAAAAAATGGAATCTTATTTGTGAAATCCTTACTGATACATGTGGAAAACATATCACTTGGACTTAACAAAAAGCTGTAAAAGTAAATACATAACTTTATTTAATAAAGATTATTTATTTATAGAGAGAGCACAAACAGGGGAGTGGCTGAGAGAGAGGGAGATAGAGCATTCAAAGCAGGCTCCCCGCGGCTAATAGCAAGGAGGGCTCAAACTCATGTGCCATGAGATCAAGGCCTGAGCTGAAATCAAGAGTCAGTCACTTAACCAGCTGAGCCACCCAGGCGCCCCAATACACAATTATTTAAAAAAGGTTTGTATATGTATGTTATCACTGAAGATTATCTTGAATATGATTTTGAGAAGTGTCTGCCTAGTGATCCTTTTTTTCTTTTAATTTTTATTTATTTTTGAGACACACACACACACACACACACACACACACACACACACACAAAGTGTGAGCAGGGTAGCGGCAGAGAGAGAGGGAGACACAGAATCTGAAACAGGCTCCAGCCTCTGCGTTGTTTGCACAGAGCCCAGCATGGGACTTGAACCCACGAACTGTGAGATCATAATGTGAGCCGAAGTTGGACACTCAATTGACTGAGCCACCCAGGTGCCCCTCTTTTTTTTTAATTTTTCATTTTAGAGAGAGAGTGTTAGCAGGGGAATGGGCGGGGGGTGGAAGAAAGAGAGAGTATCTTAGAGATTGAGAAAGAAAAGAAAGAAAGAAAGAGTATCTTAAGCAGGCTCCATGCTTAGTGTGGAGCCTGACACAGGGCTCAGTTTCAGGACCTGACCAGAAATCAAGAGTTGGATGCTTGGGGCACCTGGGTGGCTCAGTCAATTGAGCGACCGACTTCGTCTCAGGTCATGATCTCACGGTTTGTGAGTTCGAACCCCGCATTGGGCTCTGTGCTGACAGCTCAGACCCTGGAGCCTGCTTCTGATTCTGTGTCTCCCTCTCTCTCTGCCCCTCTCCTGCTCCTGCTCCGTCTCTCTCTGTCTCAGAAATAAATGAACAACAACAACAAAGTTGGATGCTCAACTGACTGAGCCACTCAGGTGCCCCCTGTGTAGTGATTCTGATATAGCAGTTTCTCATTATGGAAATATATCAAATAGAGACAAAAACTTTCATTTGGACTGAGTAGTTTTCAGCTATGGTTGCACACTAGAATTGCCTGTGGTGGTTTTGTTTTTTTTCTTTTTAATGTTTATTTTGCAAGAGCCAGAGAACACTGCATGAGTGGGGGAGGGACAGACAGAAGGAGAGAGAGAATCCCAAGCAGGCTCCACACTGTCAGTGCAGAGCCTTACTTAGGCAGGGCTCAGTCCCACAAATTGAGATCATTACCTGAGCCAAAATCAGGAGTTGAATGCTGAAGTGACTGAGCCACACAGACGCTTTTAAGATACTTTTAGCCAGTCCCCACCTCCAGAAAATCTGATTTAGCTGGTATAGGATAGGAGCTAGGCATCGGTATTTTTAAAGCATTCTCTTAGGTAATCATAAGGTATATTTTAGGCTGAGAATTTAGAGTTTCATTTATGTGTATATATATATATATTTTTTTTTCAATGTATATTTATATATGTAGTCTGTATATATTTTATTGAAAGAATCTTTTTTTTAATGTTTATTTTTGAGAAAGAGAATGCACATGTGCATGAATGGGGGAGGGGTAGAGACAGAGGGAGACACAGAATCTGAAGTCAATTCTAGGCTCTAACCTGTCAGCACAGAGCCAGATGCAGGGCTCAAACCCATGAACCATGAGATCATGACCTGAGGTGAAGTTGGAAACTTAACTGAGCCACCCAGGTGCCCCAATTTATTATTATTTTTTAAAAAAGTTTATTTTTGGGGAGGGGAGAGAAAACGAACAAATGGGGGAGGGGCAGAGAGAGGGACAGAGGATCTAAAGTGGGCTCTATGCTGATAGCAGAGAGCCTGATGCAGGGCTTGTACCCATGAACCATGAGATCATGATCTGAGCCAAAACCAAGAGTTGGATACTTAACAAACTGAGCCACCCTGGCACCCCACTTCTCCTCTTTTCTATTCTTGATGAATGGTAAGATTTTTTTTTTTATCTAGTCAGACGGCCCTCAAACTTGAGTGTGTATCAGAATACCTGGGGAGGGGCACCTGGGTGGCTCAGTCAGTTGGGCATTTGACTTCGGCTCAGGTCATGATCTTATGGGTTCATGAGTTCGAGCCCTACATCGGGCTCTGTGCTGACAGCTCAGTGCCTGGAGCCTGTTTCGGATTCTGTGCTTCCCTCTCTCTCTGCCCCTCCCCTGCTCACCCTCTGTCTCCCTCTCTCTCTTTCTCAAAAATAAATAAACATTAAAAAAAAAAAGAATACATGGGGAGGGTTTGATAAAGCACAAATTGTTGGAACCTGCCCTCATAATTTCTTTTTTTTAATGTTTGTTTCATTTCATTTCATTTCATTTCATTTATTTATTTATTTATTTTTAATTTTATTTTTAATTTTTTTAAATTTACATCCAAATTAGTTACCATATAGTGCAACAGTGGTTTCAGGAGTAGATTCCTTAGTGCCCCTTACCCATTTAGCCCATCCCCTCTCCCACAACCCCTCCCATAACCCTCAGTTTGTTCTCCATATTTATAAGTCTCTTCTGTTTTGTCCCCCTCCTTGTTTTTATATTATTTCTGTTTCTCTTCCCTTATGTTCATCTGTTTTGTCTCTTAAAGTCCTCATATGAGTGAAGTCATATGATATTTGTCTTTCTCTGACTAATTTCACTTAGCATAATACCATCTAGTTCCATCCACGTAGTTGCAAATGGCAAGATTTCATTCTTTTTGATTGCTGAGTAATGCTCCATTGTATATATATACCACATCTTCTTTATCTATTCATCCATCGATGGACATTTGGGCTCTTTCCATACTTTGGCTATTGTTGATAGTGCTGCTATAATCATGGGGGTGCATGTGTCCCTTCAAAACAGCACCCCCTATATCCCTTGGATAAATGCCTAGTAGTGCAATTGCTGGGTCGTAGGGTAGTTCTGTTTTTAGTTTTTTGAGGAACCTCCATACTGTTTTCCAGAGTGGCTGCACCAGCTTGCATTCCCACTGCCCTCATAATTTCTGGAGTGGCCTGGAGGGGGCCTAAGAATTTGTACCGACAATATCCCAGGTGATGCTTATGCTGCTGGACTGTCTGGGCTAGAAATCTAGAACATTAGACTTGGACTTATTTTTTCTCCATCCAGAAAACTTAAAAAAAATGATAAAACAAATATAAACCCATGTTTCCATTACCTAGAATTAGCAGATGTTAATGGTGTGTTGAGAAGTATTTATTATGAATTAATATTCCCTTTTTGGTCATTACAGGCTATAGGTATCTTCACACTTTTGAGTACAAGGAATAAAATATGGTGATTTTTCTGCGTTTAAGATCAGTGCTCTTTACGTTAAGCTGTATTTTTCTATTTAAATAGTTTATCATTTATTTGAATAGTTTACAGAATTAATAAGTTGTATTTATAACCTGGGAGAAGGAAGGGTAAGCTGTTATGTATGGTGGTATAAGAAGCTTGACAGTGTTGTGAAAACAGGAACTCAGAACCTAAAGGGATAACTGTATCATTTGTTCAGTTCTAAAATAGCATGTTCTCCCTGAATATAACTGACATTCTGAACAAAGAATGTCAAGAAGAAAGAGTATTGATGGGTGTTATTTATTTAGTAAACACAAATTCATAATCAGTGCCATGCCATCGACTTGATTCTGGAACAGTTATGGTAGTTTTCATTGCCTGGCTTTTTGTCATGCTTTATTTTATTTATTTATTTTTTTTAATTTTTTTTTTCAACGTTTATTTATTTTTGGGACAGAGAGAGACAGAGCATGAACGGGGGAGGGGCAGAGAGAGAGGTAGACACAGAATCGGAAACAGGCTCCAGGCTCTGAGCCATCAGCCCAGAGCCTGACGTGGGGCTCGAACTCACGGACCGCGAGATCGTGACCTGGCTGAAGTCAGACGCTTAACCGACTGCGCCACCCAGGCGCCCCATGTCATGCTTTAAATAGATGTTTCATTTTGGTACAGATCTCTCCAGCCAAGTTAGTTTTGTGAGATAGCTATGATGCTGTTTTTATATTTTTCTGAAGGACATTGTTAATCACCTCTGTGTTTTTTGTTTTTTTTTTTTTTTTTTTTTTACATCTTGGAGTTAATGTAAGGATTCCCCAAGCTTGCTAGCTTCTGTGAATTTCCCTCACCACTTTTTGTAGTAAAGATTTGTGCATAGCTTTGTAAAGTATGGACTTACTATGTAATAGCAATCCTCTCTCCCTCCCTTCCTCTTCTTCCCTTCCTTTCTCCCTCCCTTCCTCGCATCCATACATCCATCTGTCCATTCATTCATTGGTCATACCACAGTATGTCTTGTAATTATAATCTCGACACACTTGTTTCTTTCTCCTTTCGTTCCAGACTCTCTTCCTGTTTGCTTTCCTTCTTAGATTATTTGTTCCTTCTTCCTAGAATTCTTTATCTTCAGTCATAGAGTATACCTTAGGAAAATAATGCTTTCCATTTTTCTTTCAATAGGGAGGCTAGCTTATATTTGTAGCTCACATAGTAAGTATGTGCACGTATAGATAGATAAAAGCAGAGACCATACAGATTACTGAGATGTTTGCTTCAGTTTTTCATACAATCTGAGGATTTACTCTTTTCTGCGGAAACTGCCTCTTCTTTTTTTTTTTTTTTTTTTTTTTTTTTGGCAAATGAGAGTGTGGTGTTTAAGCCAGCCTTGATTTCCTGGGTATTTGATTATTTTTCAAGTGTTTGTAGTAATTGGAACTAATGTGTCAAAGCACACTACTTATTGTATTTCTGGTTTCCTGGTCTTCTGGATTCAGAAAAAAAATAGGGTATTATCATTTTTTCTTAACTGAATTTCCCATATTCATGGATAAGGATCTGAAAATTCACAAAGAAGACATTATTTTACATATTATATGCTGTAGAAATACAGGTATTCAAAGTTTGAACTATCACAATTTTCAGTTCATGAGAATTAGCCAAACTTTGAAATCTAAGGCTAGTCATTCATTAGCTGACTGCCTTCCTTGTAGAGGGCTGCTCTAAAGCCAGATGATTTTCTAGGACCTGGGTACGTTTTATGATGAACATTACAAAACAACTACATTTGGTTAGAAATAGCACTTTTAAGATACTCGTTTTTGCCTGTCATTCATGTGTCACTAGGATTCTTGCCCCAACGCCCCTTTTAAAAATAAATCACTTAGTTTGTACCTTGACTCTTTGTATATTTACCTGACCTTAGATGGTGCAGTCAAAGTTCAGCATTTAGGCAAAGCGGGTGGCAGTGTTAACTGTTTTTCTCTGGTATGTCACTGTGCATTATATGGGATGGAATGCTTTGTGGGTCTTCTGTGGTTTCCTGATGAAAGAAAGCTGGTCCAGCTGCATTCACTGTCACAAGATGACCTTTGTTTCTACTAGTCTCTACTTCAACATACCATTGTCTAACCAGTCTATCAATAAATATTTATTGAGTGCCTACTGTGAATGCCCAGTAGTATGCTGAGTGCCTTGAGTGATTTTTTTAAGAAAAGGGGAGTGGGGAGAAAGAGAAACAGGCATGCTTGTGAAGAGTTTAAAACCATGTTGTCATGAAATATATATGCTCTGTGGTTTCATAAAGATGAGTTTTAGGAATGGCAGAATTCTAGAGTATTTTGGCTTAGACCAGCTTCAAGATTTGAATTATTCATAAGAATAAGCTGTTTCTTCACTGAGGTGCCACTTGTTTATGTAAGTGGAATATTATTTAATGTTAAGAATTTCCTTAAATTTGGAATTTATAGATCTAAAATAATTATTATATCTGAAAATACATAATGTATTTCCTACGTTTCAGGATTTATTTATTTATTTATTTATTTATTTCACAATTTCAGGATTTAAAAAAGTTACTGAAATGGAGGGGTACTCATATATGGTATATAAATTTTTGGAAGAAGTGTGGAGTCATAACATAGTGTTAAAAGCACACGAACTATGGAGTAGGGCTGGGGTGGTTCTTCTCAAGGTGATTTAGGGCAGGTTACTTTTTTTAATGTTTATTTATTTATTTTGAGAGAGCCTGTGAGTAGGGGAGGCAGAGAGGGAGAGAGAGAATTAGGGCAGGTTACTCTTCTTCTCTGTGTCTTGGTTTCCTTAATTGTTTAAAAACATTTTTTTTTAATGTTTATTTATTTTTGAGAGAGAGAGACACAGTGTGAGCAGGGGAGGGGCAGAGAGAGAGAGGAAGATACAGACTCTGAAGCAGGTTCCAGGTTCTGAGCTGTGAGCATAGAGCCCGACATGGGGCTCAAACCCACAAAGCACAAAATCATGACCTGAGCCGAGGTTGGACACTGACTGAGCCACCCAGGTACCCCTTGGTTTCCTTATTTGTAAAATTAAAATAATAATAGGGCATCATGGGGGATATGCGAGTTTTATAGGAGTTAAAATATAAAATACATAGAGCGTTTAAAATACAGACTGGCATGTGGTGAGCACTAATTAAATGTTAGCTGTTTTATTTTTATTATAATCTTTTTTTTTTTTTTTTTTGAGAACGAAAGCGAGTACATGCACACAAGTGCACATGCATGGGGTGGGAGGGGCAGAGAGAGAAGGAGTGAGAGAATCTTAAGTGTGGAGGCCAACTTGAGGATCTCATAACTGTGAGATCATGACCTAAGCTGAAATCAAGAGCTGGATGCTGAGCCATCTGAGCTACCCAGACGCCCCTATTATAATCTTTTTTATTTTTAAATTTTATTTCTTTGAGAGAGACAGAGATAGCGCAAGTGGGGGAAGGGCAGAGAGAGAGAATTCCAAGCAGGTTCTGTGCTAGCAGCACAGAGCCTGATGTGGGGCCCGTGAAACTTGTTGAGATCATGACCTGAGCCGAAATCAAGAGTCATACACTTAACTGACTGAGCGACACAGGCGGCCCTAATAATCTTTTTTTTTAAAGGTGAAATTCAGCATAGGAAAAACTTTTGAAGAATACTCACCAAAATATTTTAAGTGATTTTCTCTGATGAGTAGCATTATGATTTTTTTCTTTTTGTTTATCTGTAATTCCTTTTTTTCCGCTTATGATGGGCATGCTTTTCTTATAAAGTAAAAGATAATGAGGAATAAGATTTAGTCTGAATGTTCATATGAATTGTTATACAATGAAAGCTAGACTTTCATTTACTTGCTAGTGAACTAGTAAATATTTGAGTGGTATTGAATGGGCTATGAGAGTATGATTTTATCTTTAAGTTATTCTCAATTTAGTATAGGAAACATGGTAGGAATACAGAGGGGAAGAAGTTCTAAAGGCTGTCTTCTTCAATTCTCCATCCACCTCTTTCAGAGTGTGCCTGGCAGGTGCAATACCAACATTAAATTTGCAGTGACTGGTTTACTCTATTTTAAGGTTGAATACAACTTAAAAAAATTTTTTTTGATAGACCTCTAAATGTTAGGAAATTTTCTTTGAGCTAGATGTACTTGCCTCTGTAACTACTTGACATTTATTGTAGGTTTTCAGTTTGGAGTTAGGTAGGATAAATCTAATGCTTATTCCAGGATAATGATATAATAGAAAAGGAGTTTATCAAGTGGATATTTGAGTAGTTTACAGAATTGCTGGCAGGCTTGTGAGACTTAGCTTCTACCATGTTCTGTATACTGGGGCCATAAAGAAAAGCTGCCATTGCTTCACCGGATCCTAGGGGAAATTCTTCAGCTGATGTTTTGATGCCACTTAATGGCCAAGAATTGACCTTGTAATCACTGGGAAACTGCTGCTATTTGCATCTCCCCCACTTGGATTCCTCTGTCACCATCTGCACCAGTAAAAATGGAAATAGAGCCTCTTTCTTTTTGTTACTCAATTCCATGTCAGTCTTATATGCATACATCTGAGTGGCAGGGTCCAGGTCACATGCCTGGTTCTAGCTACAGGGGAGTGTGGGAATTTGAGTTTTTACTCTTACCTTGGGGAAGCAGGACTCGTGTACAAAGGCTACTTGAAAGATTATGAGAACAAGCACATGAAAATATGTTCAACATTATTAGCCATTAGGAAAATGCAAATAAAAACGGTCCACTAGGATGGCTATAATAATGCATAATAATGAAAAAAAAAAAGGATAACAAGTGAGGATGTAGAGAAATTGGAACACTTTTACATTGCTGGTGGGAAGGTACAATGGTTCATCTGCTGTGGAAATCAATTTGGCAGTTCCTGAAAAAGTTAAATATAGAATTACCATATGACCATGCAGTTTCACTCCTAGGTATACGCGCCAAAAAAAAAAAAAATGAGAACTGACATTCTAACAAGTTACGTATATATACCTGTTTATAGCAGCATAATTCACAATAAGCCAAGTTGGAAACAGTCCACATATCCATCAGTGGATGAATGAATAAACAAATTGTGGTATATATACACAACAGAATGTTACTCAGATGTAAAAAGGAATGAAATTCTGATAACTTATTATTGTGTGGGAGTACCTCCAAAACATTATATTAAGTGAAAGAAGGCAGATAAAAAAAGGTCACATACTGTTTGATTCTATTTCTATGAAATACCTATAATAGACAAATCTGCAGAGCTAGAACACCAGTTGGTGATTGTTGGGCTGTGGGGAGGGTGTAGTGGACGGAACCTGCTTAATGAGTAAGGAGTTTTACTTTGGAGGAATGGAAGTATTTTGGAACTAGATTAGAGGTGGTGGTCGCACAACATTGTGCATATACTAAATGCCACTGAATTGTTCAGTTTAAATGGTTGATTTTATGTGTATTTCACCTCTCAATTACTTTTTAAAAAGCTTATGAACAGCCATTAATACAACAGATGTTCACAATGAAGATGATGATGATTTATTTACTATGGGCTGAAGGCTTCACATACATTGGTTCTAATGTTAGGGACAAGAAAACAACTCGATTAGTGGATTAAAAAAAATCTTTACAGTTTAAAATACTGACATTGACTCACTTTAAACCTAGTTTATCAATCAAATAGAGTGAACTTTTGAAATCTAATCAAAGACTGGCCAGTAGGGAGCACCCTTGTTACTTAACCTTGCTCTGATTATGTTTAGAGCATCTTAAGTCGTAAGTTTAGATTTGTTGTATGAATTTGATACTTTGGAAATTGCTGATTATGCTGATTATGAACTTGCAGTTCTTTGAATTGTGTTTTATCTTCTAATTTTCAATATTGCAGTTGAAAAGCTGTTTTCTTTTTGCCATAGAAGTTCGGTTTTCTTTATTTTTTTATTTTTTTATTAAAAAAATTTTTTTTTTCAACGTTTATTTATTTTTGGGACAGAGAGAGAGCATGAACGGGTGAGGGGCAGAGAGAGAGGGAGACACAGAATCGGAAACAGGCTCCAGGCTCTGAGCCATCAGCCCAGAGCCTGACGCGGGGCTCGAACTCCCGGACCGCGAGATCGTGACCTGGCTGAAGTCGGACGCTTAACCGACTGCGCCACCCAGGCGCCCCTCGGTTTTCTTTATTTAAAAGAAACTATGAAAATTATAGTTAAGAATTTAGTAAAAATATGTGTTCTATGGCATGTTTAAAATAAATAGTAAATTAGTTTTTTTTTTTAAACTTGGAAAGGGATTTCCTTTTCGGTAGTCCATTTCTTTTCCTTTTTTGTTGCCTTGTTTATTTTTTAAAAATGTTATTTATTTATTTTGAGAGAGAGTGAGTGAGTGGGGGAGGAACAGAGAGAGAGAGGGAGAGAGAGAATCCTAGGCAGGCTCTGCACCTGATATGGTGCTCAAACCCAGGAACTGTGAGATCATGACCTGAGCCAAAATCAAGAGCTTGACGCTCAACCGACTGAGCCACCCAGGTGTCCCTGTTTGTTTGTACCTAGTTCTAAATCTTGATTTTAAATATACTTTTTAGTGTTTGTCAGATACTGATGTTTTAGGCATGACTATTCCATTGAAAACAGTGTATGAATGAAAGTTTGCCTCCTTCAGTAGCACTTTGAATTTAAAAACTGGTGGTCATTTTTTTCATGAGAAAAATTTTTTTTAAGTAAGGTTTATGCCCAAAGTGGCACTTGAACTCATGACCCTGAGATCAAGAGTTGAATGCTTACCAACTGAGCCAGCCAGGTGCCCCCTGGTGGTCATTTTTATGAAAAATTTTAGTAACATTTAGGCGTTAACATTAATATTTCTTTTATTTTTTTATTT
Organism: Herpailurus yagouaroundi; assembly: GCF_014898765.1. Lineage (NCBI taxonomy): Eukaryota > Metazoa > Chordata > Mammalia > Carnivora > Felidae > Herpailurus > Herpailurus yagouaroundi. The sequence goes on from NW_024412572.1 coordinate 6,828,601, forward strand.
TTTTTATTTTTTATTTAAAAAAAAATTTTTTTTTCAACGTTTATTTATTTTTGGGACAGAGAGAGACAGAGCATGAACGGGGGAGGGGCAGAGAGAGAGGAAGACACAGAATCGGAAACAGGCTCCAGGCTCTGAGCCATCAGCCCAGAGCCTGACGCGGGGCTCGAACTCACGGACCGCGAGATCGTGACCTGGCTGAAGTCGGATGCTTAACCGACTGCGCCACCCAGGCGCCCCTAATATTTCTTTTTAAGCCATAGTGATTCTAAAATTTTGAATCATTTTAGCGATATGTATTTTAATTTGACATAAACTAAATGCTTTTTTGGTCATAATTTGTAGAGATATGTCATATTTCCTATATATGCCTAAATAAAAATACAAGTTTCATGATAAAACATTTGCTATCTATGGGAATTGTACTTAGATATTTTAAATGCTATTTTTTTTTCCTGAGAAAATAATGTTGGTTGTCAACCACTAAATTGATTTTACAACTCATTTTGTAACAAGTCAGCTTGAAAATCACTAGTATCGTGTTTCTTCTATCACACGGACACCATCAGGTTCTGTAAAATTTCACTATAGGAAGGCTAGGGTTTGGGGGAGACTACTCAAAACATATGCCACTTTGTAACCACAACAATTAACAGAAATAATAAATGGTACCTCAGGAGATAACTTGGATAGCTCCAGGGTGGCAGGTCATTTTGGCTGGAGGCTGTTCCAGCAGCTATTGAAAACTCATAAAAATAATTGAGTAGACAAGCTTGCTTGCACTGCTGAGACAATGCAGATGGAAGTGGATTTCTGAGCACAAGAGGAAGTGCAGCCTGCCTTGAGCAGAGAGCCAGGAGTGCTTAGGGGTATGCTCCTGTTGGAAGGGAGTGCCCTGGCTGCAGGTGCTCGTTTTTAATTTTCCTAAAATAGAGCAGAAAGGATTCCTGTTTATGCAACAGCCAGGCTGAGGGCATTTTCCTTTCTGCTGAAGGCTGTAATTCTGCTTCTGCCCTTTGTTGTTTCTTTGCCTAGGAAAAATTGCTTATGAATCAACACAGCTTTGATGTGATGATAGTTCTCTATTTATCATAATTATGTATGAGCTAATACATAATATAAAAACATAGTTTATAGCAAAGCAGACTGTATGTGTGTCCTTTGGAGTTTGCCGCTCTGACTGTATTCCATTTTAGCCCCTGCTTTTTAGAGTAATTGCTATAGCTGGTTGTGTTAGCTTGACATTTCAATTTCAAAGATCTTATTATAGTCTTGTTCCAAATGTCAAGCAGTGACTTCAGAGTTTCTGAATGATAGACATAAACTCTTACTAGTGCTTTGTTGGAGCATAAGATGATTTTACAGTTTCTTTATTTCTGTCTGTGTCTGTAAACTCTCTGTGTATTGCTTAGATGAGAATTTCACTTGAGTCTAGAGATTACATTTATATTGTCTAATGGAGCTTTTATGTATTGATTTCAGGTTATTTGCTAAGTTTAACACTAGTGTGAATTTTGAACTTGGTTAGAAACTTGATGACACTAGGTGGGGAGGGGATTTTCCCAGGAAGCAGATTTTACATATAGGCCAAATTTAAAAAAAAAAACATTTTTTTTTTTTAAATTTTTTAGAGAAAGAGCATGAGCAGGGGAGAGGGGCAGAGGGAGCAAGAGAGAGAATCTTAAGCCATAACCCTGGGATCATGACCTGAGCTGAAATCATGACCTGAGTTGAAATCAGGAGTTGGAGGTTTAACTGACTGAGCCACCCAGGTGCCCCAATATTTTCTTTTTATTTTCTAATCTGAATTTACACTTATTTCCTTAATCTTCCTGAAATTTATTTTATAATTTTGTGTGAGGATAGCATACTTATTTTGATATTTTCCTACTAATAATTCCTAATAATTTCCTAATAATTGTTGAATGATTTTGGTTGTGGCATTTCCTTTTTCTTTATTAAGTGCTTAATTATTGTAAGATCTTTTCCATTAGCCTGTCGATATTCTTTTTCTAGTACTACATTGTACTGATGCTCGTTTGGCATTGAAAATTTTTCCTTTATGTAAATATTTGCGTTCTCAACTTTTTATTCTTATGTTCTGCCAGATATTTTTACCCCACTCTTTTTACATGCTAGCTGCCTCAGGTCTCAGCTTAAATGTTACTTCTCCAAAGGGACCTTTCCTGTCCACTCTATCTAAAATAGGACCATCTGCTCCTAACCTGCCATGTTATCCTGTTTATTTTTTTTCTTTTCTTCTTAAAGTTTATTTATTTTGAGAGAGCAAGAAAGAGTGCACGAGCACATGAGCAGAGAGGGAGAGAGAGAATCCCAGGCGATGTGGGACTTGAACTCACGAACTGAGAGATCATGATCTGAGCTGAAATCAAGAGTTGGATGCTTAACTGACTGAGCCACCCAGGTGCCCCTCTTTCCTTTCTTCCCTTCCCTCCCCTCCTCTTCCTTCCCTTCCCTCCCCTCCTCTTCCTTCCCTTCCCTCCCCTCCTCTTCCTTCCCTTCCTCCCCTTCCTCCCCTCTTCATGTCATTCCTCCACGCTTCAGACCCACATATTCAGTTGGTCTCTTGAAACCTTTTCTCAGTATCTCAAAGACTCCTTAAATTCAGCTCATGATTTTTCCTCAATTCTTGTCCTTCCCTATTTTTTCCCATTTTTATTTATGGTACTACCACTTGTCCAGGGTGTTTAAGTCATAACCTTTAGAGGCTTCCTTGATTCTCTTCACGTGGACATTCAAATTCTGGTGATTTGTTTTCCTTCTTAAATATTTCTCTAAGCCGTCTGTTTTTCCACCCCCACTGCCACTACCATCATAGTTTGGTCATCATCGTTAGCTAGATTATTGCAGCAGTCTCCCAATTTTCTTCAGTCTTTCTCCTTGCCCATAATGTGCAGCCACATTGCATCCAGTTTTAACTTTTAGTGATGTTTGAGCCCTGGCTTCACACTCACTAGTTATGTGAGTCTCTCCAAACCTTAGTCTCTCCTTACCTCTTAGTCTCTCCAAACCTTAGTTTCCTCACCTGTAAAACGGTTATAATAATTCTTACCTCATGTAGCTATTGTAATTTAATGGCATAATATGTGCTTGGTGTGTGGTAAGCACTTGGTAAATATTAGTGATGATGATGATGATAGTACTCTGCTCAGAACTTTTTAGTGACTTCCTGTTGCCCTTAAAGTCTATTAAAACTCTTGCCACACTTCTTTTAAAGTTCTTGGTGCTTCAGTCCCCTTAGTTCCTCAAATGTGTCCTGCCTCATCCTTCTGTAGGGTCTTCACGTAAGTTGTTCTCTCTTCAGAGAATAAGTGTCATTTCTTTAAATAGTTAATTAACATAAGTTAACTTGTTCAAATCTCATTTAGTCCTCAAATCACATTTTTTTGGTGAACTTTTTGAGACCCTCCCAAGGTGGGTAAGGTCTCTTTGTTATATATTTTCTTACTTCCTTGAATTTGTAGCTTTTCTCCCTGTTTGCATTTATAATTGTGTATATGTATGTGCATGCATGTGTGTACGTGTTTTGATTAATGACCATCTTACCTATCTTTATGTGGACACAGACATGTTTATTATTCCTACTTACCATTGTGTCTCTAGCAAGGAACATAATGCCGGATACATATTAGCTACTAAAAATATTTCTTCCGGGGCGCCTGGGTGGCGCAGTCGGTTAAGCGTCTGACTTCAGCCAGGTCACGATCTTGCGGTCCGTGAGTTCGAGCCCCGCATCAGGCTCTGGGCTGATGGCTCAGAGCCTGGAGCCTGTTTCTGATTCTGTGTCTTCCTCTCTCTCTGCCCCTCCCCCGTTCATGCTCTGTCTCTCTCTGTCCCAAAAATAAATAAACGTTGAAAAAAAAAATTAAAAAAAAAATATATTTCTTCCATCAGTGCGGGATTATACTTTAGTATTTTTTCTTATAGTTTTCATTGTTTAGTTAAGTTTCTCTTTCCATGGTACCGCCTCCTTATCTTTATAGGCAAAACTGTCTGATGTAGATTCATTCATGTTAATTACTAGCTCTTGTTATTGATAGTGAGGAGTCCTAGGGTGGCCAGAGTTGTTCTTCTCAGGATCTGTGTTATTCTTCTGGTATTGAAATAGGTTAGGGGTTAGTTTTTCTTCCTATGATAAAGTACTGGTCTTGAGTTGCTGGGGGTTTCATGTTTTTTGTGGCACTGCTCTATAGGTTGGAATTAAAATTTTCTTTTGCTTAAGTCTATATTAGAAATAAATATGAAATATTTTAGGTTCGCTAAAGTCATTAAATATTCCTTTGCAAACATCTCATTTAAATTTTCTCGTTTTTGACTTCTGGGGAAGATAGCAGAATAGGAGGACCCTAAACTCATCTTTTCCCGTACATGCAACTGGGTAATACATCAGTGCAAATTAACCAGAAAACAACCTGAAGACTGGCTGAATAAACTCCACAACTAAATATAGAGAAGAGGCCACATCAAAGAGGGTAGGAAGGCTGAGGACTCAGTGGGTCTGACTTCTGGAGGGAGGGAGCCGTGGGTGTGAAGAGGGATGAGAAATAGACTAGCAGCACACTGGGGAACAAAGCATTTGGCTATGAAAATCAGAGGGACCAAATTTTCTGAGTTCTTACAACCAACGGGAAAGCCTGGAACTTTAGAAAATCAGCAGACTCACCTCCAGGAGACCCTGGAGGGCAATAGGAAGCAGAGGCCCCACTCTTAAAGAGACAGCACCACAAGTAGCCCTTGGAGATGCTGCTTAGAATCAGCAGTTTGAAAAATGTCTGGGGCTATGGGAGGGAGAGTTGTTTACTAAACTCAGTTTGCTGAGGGACTTCTCTAGGAAGAAAGGAACTGACTGGCACTGGTTCCCTCCCCTGCCCCCCGCAGCATAATCCAACTAGAGCTGTGCTGGCGTTGACTACCTAACTTGCTTATACTATGCACCACCCTCTCCAACCTGGCCTGTGTCAATTCCAGTCAGTACCGTGTGTCCACACCTAGAGAAGACCTGCGGAAATCTTGCCAACACTACGTCTCCTGACATCCTGCAGAGGATGACCACACTTTGTTAAAGCTGTACCTGCTGCCCGTGCATGCATTTTGTGGAGCAGCCCTGGCTGGTCTGATCTTAGCAGCAGCTGCTTATCCCTGTGGAAGAGAACCAGCCTCACCTTGTTAAGAGTGTATGCCTGCCCACTCCTTTCAAGAGCAAGAGACTTAGCTGACTTTCCTAACACACGGAAACGGACACAGAGAGGCAAAATGAGACAGAGGAATATGTCCCAAATGAAAGAACAGGACAAAAAGCACAGCAAGAGACCTAAGCAAAATGGAGATAAGTAATATAACTGATAGAGAAAGTAATGATTATAGAGATACTTACTGGACTTGAGAAAAGAGTGAAGGATATCAGTGAAACCCGTAACACAGATAAAAAAGAACCAATCAGAGATGAAGAACTCAATAATTGAAATTAAAAATACACTTGATGGAATAGATAGCCGGTTAGAGGAAGCAGGGGAACAAATTAATGACCTGAAAGAGTAGTGGGAAGTAATGAAGCTGAGCAAATGAGAGGGAAAAATGCAAAATGAACACAGACTTAGAGAACTGAGTGATCCATAATATGGATCTTGGGAGGAGAAGAGAGAGCAAGGGGCAGAAAATTTATTTGAAGAAATAATAGCTGAAAACTTTCTGAATCTGGGGAAGGAAACAGATATCCAGATCCAGGAGACACAGAAATCCCCAACAAAATCAGCCCAAAGAGGTCCACACCAAGACACATAGTAATTTAAATGGCAAAAAGTAGTGATAAAAGATTTATTTTATTTTATTGAAAAAAATTTTTTTAATGATTATTTATTTTTGACAGAGAGAGAGAGAGACAGAGCATGAGTGGGGTAGGGGCAGAGAGAGAGAGGGAGACACAGAATCTGAAGCAGGCTCCAGGCTCTGAGCTGTCAGCACAGAGCCCGACGCGGGTCTTGAACTCATAGACTGCAAGAACATGACCTGAGCCGAAGTCAGATACTCATCCAACTGAAGCCATCCAGGCGCCGCGATAAAATTTTTTTAAAGCAGCAAAAGACTGTTACAAACAAGGCAACCCCCATAAGGCCATTTGTGGATTTTTTCAGTAGAAATTTTGCAGGCCAGAAGGGAGTGGCATGATCTGTTCAGAGTGCTGAGAGGGAAAAATCTGCACTCAAGAATACTGTACCTAACAAGGCTATCATTCAGAATAGGAGGAGAAATAAAGAGTTTCTCAGACAAAAATTAAAGGAGTTCATGACCACTGAACCAGCCCTACAAGAATTCATAAAGGGGACGCTTTGAGTGGAAAGGAAAGACCATAAGTGAGAGTATGAAAAGTAGGAAACACAAAAACAGTAAAAATAAGTATATCTGTAAAAATCAGTCAAGGGATTCACAAAAGGATGTAAAATATGACACCATATACTTAAAACATGGCGTGGGACAGGAGTAAAGAATGGGTTCAAACTTAAGTGACCATCAAGTTAATATAGACTGCTACCTGCAGCAAGTGTTATATACAAATCTATTGGTAGCCATAGATTGAAATCCAGTAAAAGAGATGCAAAGAATAAAGAGAAAGGAATTCAAATATATCACTAAAGAAAGCCAGCAAACCATGAAAAAGAGCAAGAAAGGATCAGAGAAAAACTATAAAAGTAACAAAAGTGGCAATAAATATATATTTATCAGCAATTACTTTGGATGTAAATGGACAAAAGGGTGACAGAGTGGATAAAAGAAAAAGGCTCATGATATGCTGTTTACAGGAGACTCCTTTCAGACCTAAAGTCAACTGTAGATTGCAAGTGAAAGGTTGGAGAATCATTTATCATGCAAATAGATGTCCAAAGAAAGCAGGGATAGCAATACTTATATTGGACAAAGTAAACTTCATTTATTTATTTATTTATTTATTTATTTATTTATTTATTTATTTATT
>NW_024412572.1:6835598-6926438 GCF_014898765.1 Herpailurus yagouaroundi
ATTTATTTATTTATTTATTTATTTATTTATTTATTTATTTATTTATTTTAAATGTTTTATTTATTTTTGAGAGAGAGAGAGAGAGAGAGACAGAGTGTGAGTGGAGAAGGAGCAGAGAGAGAGGGAGACACAGAATCCAAAGCAGGCTCCAGGCTCTGAGCTGTCAGCACAGAGCCCAAGGCGGGGCTTGAACTCACTAGCCATGAAATCATGACCTGAGCTGAAGTCAGACAACTCAACTGACTGAGCACCCAGGTGCCCCCAGAATACACTTTATTTACTTTACTTTTTTTTGTTTTTAATTTACATCCAAGTTTGTTAGCATATAGTGCAACAATGATTTCAGGAATATATTCCTTAAGGCCCCTTACATATTTAGCCCATCCCCCCTCCCACAACCCCTCCAGTAACCCTCTGTTTGTTCTCCATATTTAAGAGTCTCTTATGTTTTGTCCCTCTCCCTGTTTTCCTATTATTTTTGCTTCCCTTCCCTAATATTCATCTGTTTGTATCTTTTTTTTTTTTAATTTTTTTTTTCAACGTTTATTTATTTTTGGGACAGAGAGAGATAGAGCATGAACGGGGGAGGGGCAGAGAGAGAGGGAGACACAGAATCGGAAACAGGCTCCAGGCTCTGAGCCATCAGCCCAGAGCCCGATGCGGGGCTCGAACTCCCGGACCGCGAGATTGTGACCTGGCTGAAGTCGGACGCTTAACCGACTGCGCCACCCAGGCGCCCCCATCTGTTTGTATCTTAAAGTCCTAATATGAGTTAAGTCATATGGTATTTGTCTTTCTCTGACTGATTTCCCTTAGCATAATACCCTCTAGTTCCATCCACGTAGTTGCAAATGGCAAGATTCTCTATTCTTTTGAATGGAGTTTAATACTCCATTGTGTGTGTGTGTGTGTGTGTGTGTGTGTGTGTGTATAGCACACATGTATACACACACACACACACACACACACACACACACACCACATCTTCTTTATTCATTCATCCATGGATGGACATTTGAGCTCTTTCCATACTTTGGCTATTGTTGATAGTGCTGCTATAAACATTGGCGTGCATGTGTCCCTTTGAAATAGCATACCTGTATCCCTTGGATAAATACCTAGTAGTGCAATTGCTGGGTTGTAGGGTAGTTCTATTTTTAATTTTTTGAGGTACCTCCATACTGTTTACCAGAGTGGCTGCACCAGTTTGCATTTCCACAGAATAGACTTGGAAGCAAAGTCTGTAACAGGAGATGAAGAAAGACAGTATATAGTAATAAAGAGGACAAAAAGATACAACAATGGTAAATATTTATGCAACCAATATGGGAGCACCCAAATACATAAAACAGTTAATAACAAACATGAAGGAACTTACTACACGACTAGTAGGTGACTTCTAACACCCCACTTAAATCAATGGACAGATCATCCAAACAGAAAATCAACAAAGAAATGGTTGCTTCATTTTTAATCTTTTTTTGAAGTTTATTTATTTTGTGAGAGAGAGTGGGAGAGCATGTGCACTGAGTGAGCAGGGGAGGGGAGAGAGAAACGGAGAGAGAGTATCTCTGTGCTGACAGCGCAGAGGCCGATGCGGAGCCTGATCTCACAGACTAGGAGATCACGATCTGAGCTGAAATCAAGAGCAGGACGCTTAACCAACTGAGCCATCCAGGTGCCCCTAAAAATGATGGCTTTAAATGACACACTGGGCCAGATAGATCTAACAGATACATTCAGAACATTCCATCCTAAAATGACAGAATGCATATTCTTTTGAAGGGTACATGGAACATTGTCCAGAATAGATAACATATTAGGCCATAAAACAAGCTTTAACAAAATTTAAAAGGTTGAAGATATATCATGCATCTGTTCTGCCCACGATGCTATGAAACCAGACATCAACCACAAGCAAAAAATTTGGAAAGAGCACAAATACATGGAGGTTAAATAACATGATACTAAACAATAAAAACTCTCAATAAAGTAGGTTTAGAGGGACCATACCTCAACATAATAAAGGCCATATATGAAAAAGTCACAGTGAACATCATACTCAATGGTGAAAAACTGAAAGCTTTCCCCTAAGGTCAGTAACAAGACAAGGGAGTCCTTTCTTATCACTTTTATTCAACACAGTACTGGGTCCTAGCCACAGCAATCAGATAAGAAAAAGTAATAAAAAGCATCCAAATTGGCAAAGAAGAAAGAAAACTTTCACTACTTGCAGATGGCATGATATCATATATAGAAAACCTGAAAGACTCCCCGTCCCACCACCAAAACTGCTAGAACTGATAATTCAGTAAAGTCACAGGATACAAAATCAATCTACAGAAAACTGTTAATTTCTATGCAGTGATAATGAAGCAGCAGAAAGACAAATTAAGAAAAACAATCATAATTGTACCCCAAATTATAAAATACCTAGAAATAAACTTAACCAAAGAAGTGAAAGACCTGTGCTCTGAAAACTGTAAAACACTGATGAAGGAAATTGAAGAGGACACAAGAAATGGAAAGACATTCCATGCTCATGGATTGGAAGAACAAATATTGTGGAAATGTCCATATTGCTTAAAGCAATCTACAGATTTAATGCAACACCTATCAAAATACTAATGGCATTTTTCACAGAACTGAACAAACAGTTCTAAAATTTGTATGGAAACAAAATGTCCCCATATAGCCAAAGCGGTCCTACAAAAAAACAAAAAGCAAAAAACAAAAACAAAACTTGAGGTATCACAAGATTTTAAGTTATTATAAAGTTGTTGTAGTCAAAACAGTATGGTACTGACACAAAAAATGATTCATGGAACAGAATTAAAAGAAAATAAACACACAATTATATGGTCAATTAATGTTCTGCAAAGGAGGCAAGAATATGCAATGGGAACAGGACAGTCTCTTCAACAAATGGTTTTGGGAAGACTGGAGAGCTACATGCAAAATAATGAAAAGTGGGCCACTTTCTTACACCACACACAAAAATAAATTCAAAATTGATTAAAGACCTCAGTGTGAGACTTGAAACCATAAAAATCTTGGAAGAGAACACAGACAGTAATTTCTCTGACACTGGCTATAGCAACATTTTTCTAGATATGTCTCCTCAGACAAGGGAAATAAAAGCAAAAATAAACTATTGAGACTATATCACAATAAAAACCTTCTGCACAGAGAAGGAAACAGTCAACAAAACTAAAAGGTAACCTGTGGAATGGGAGAAGATATTTGCAAATGACATATCAGATAAAGGGTTAGTATCCAAAATATGTAAAAAACGTATGCAACTCAATAGCTCAAAAAGCAAATAATCCAATTAAAGAATAGGCAGAAGACATGAACAGACGTTTCTCCAAAGAAGGTATACAGATGGTCATTACACATGAAAAGATGCTCAGCATCACTCATCAGGGGAATGCCAATCATACCTCACATCTGTCAGAAAGACTAAATCAAAAACAAGAAACAGTGTTGATGAAGATGTGGGGAAAAAGGAGCCCTCATGCACTGTTGGTGGGAATACAAACGGGTACAGCCACTGTGGAAAGTAGTTTGGAGGTTTCTCAAAAAATTAAAAGTAGAAGTCCTCTATGATCTGCTAATCACACTACTGGGTATTTACCCAAAGAATACAAACACACTAACTTGAAAGGATATACACAGCCCTATGTTTATTGCAGCATCATTTACTATAGCTAAAATATGGAAGCAGCCCAAGTGTCCATCAGTAGATGAATGGATAAAAAAGATGTATATATTATGTAACAGAATGTTATTCAGCCATAAAAAACAATGAAATCTTGCCATTTGCAATGACATGGATTGAGCTAGAGACTATAATGTTAAGTGAAATAAGTCAGTCAGAGAAAGACAAATACCATATGATTTCACTCATGTGGAACTTAAGAAACAAAACACATGAGCAAGGAAGAAAAATAAGATATAGACAAACCAAGAAACAGACTTTAAACTATAGAGAACAAACTGATGAATACCAGATGGGAGGTGGTGGGGGGATGGGTGCAGTTGGTGATAGGGATTAAGAGTACACTTATAATGTTGAACACTGACTAATGTATAGAATTGTTGAATCACTATATTTTACACTTTAAACTAATATAACACTATGTTAAAAATTATTTCCTTTTTTTTGGTTTAGATATCTTAGTTTAAACAAGTAGGTTTATTTAACATGCAAATTTTTCCCTGTAATATGTGGATCAAAGAATTTGTTATGAAAATCTGTCAAGAAAAACAATTATATAGGGGCACATTGGTGGCTCAGGTGGCTAAGCATCCGACTTCGGCTCAGGTCCTGATCTCATGGTTTGGTTCTTGGATTCAAGCCCTACATCAGGCTCTGTGCTTACAGCTCAGAGCCTGGAGCATGCTTTGGATTCTGTGTCTGCCTCTCTCTCTGCCCTTCCCCCACTCATGCTCTGTCTTGGTCTCTCAAAAATAAATAAATCATAAAAAAGTTAAAAAAATTGATATAGGCATGTATTCCAGTTCATATATTGTTTAAAAATGCTTTAAATATTAGTAATCAATAGGTATCTCGACATTTTCAAATACTTGATACTAAAAGGAAACCTTGTGTGTTTGTTTATTTTTGCAATAAATATGAATAGGATAGGGAAACTGTTAAAACTGTTGATTATTGTTGCTTTCAAGTTTTCAGGGTCCTCATGTCAAAGATGATTTTATAGGAATCTTTGAGATCAAAATTTTAGTATTAAGATTAAAGTAGTTTCCTGTTGTGAGGATTCTCAGAGAAAGATGTCATTTTCAGATGAAGGGTGAGAGGAAGAGAGAAATTAGAATTCTTCCCAATCTCTTTTTCTTTTCTCATTTTTTTCTTTCAGAGACAGAAGGTTCTATGGGTAGGATGTATGTGTGTTTTTAAAGAATTCTCATGCCTCAGAATGAAGGCATTCTGCTCTGCCTTCCATTCTCCAGCTTCATAATGAAAAACTTTGAGAATACTCTGTTTTTTCCTTATGGGTGGAATTGAATACATAATCATTTGGCTTTTTGCTCTTTTTGTTTGTTTGTTTGTTTTTTTCAAATAGCAACTCCTTCCATTTCTACCAAAAGTTTCTTCCTAGGAAAGTGGTTATATGAGTAATGAAAGTGTTGTATGATTAATGACTCTATAGGTATGAAAATTCTAGGCTTGATATTTGTACCCTTTCATCATCTGTGTTATGCAGCTTGTTGTATATTAAATTAAAAAAGCTAAATGACTGGTAAAGTTAAAGAACACACTCTGCTACCTAGCAGTTCCATCACATGTGTACAAGGAGATAGATATACATGCATTTAGTTTAATAGTGAGAAGGTGGAAAAATACCTGACTCTTCCTCAGTAGGCCAGTGGACAAATTGGTATTTACTCATAATATGGAATATAGGTACAAAATCCCTTCCTCCAAAATACTAAGGTCAGATGTATTTTGAAATTTAGATTCTTCCAGGTTTTGAGGGGTAATCCAGTGCATATTACATTTGTGTTGGGCAGCACTAAGTATCCAACATACTAATAATGTATCTGTGGTGGAACTTGGGAGTATTCACATTAAATGAGAATAAAGAAATGGTTCATAGTCTCAGCAATTGAGGGCTTGTTGGATCATATGGTAGTTTTCGTTTTTTTTTTTGTGGAACTTCATACTGTTTTCCATAGCATAGTGGTTGCTCCAGTTTTCGTTCTCAGTCACATTAAGTTGAGTAACAAAACAAAGTTGCAAAGAGAAGCATGTACAGATGACATCATTTATGTGAATTATAAACAAGTAATTGTGTGTGTGTGTGTGTGTGTGTGTGAGAGAGAGAGAGAGAGAGAGAGAGAGGGAGATCTGAAGAAAATAAGGCAAATTGTTGATGGTGATTTCCTTACTTTGTTGCATGTTTGAATGAATCTTTATAACCCTAAGCTTCTGTCTTTTTCTCTTTTACCTTTTTAAGAATGTATGGCTACCACTGAATTAGGTGATAGAGCATCCTACAAAGCATGTTTAGAACTGGAAAAGTTCTTAAATTTCCTAAATTACTGTCCTTTTAAGTGAAGTCATTACTAGTTGTTAAATTATCTTGAATATTTATTTTTTCCTTTTCAAACCTGTATCTTTTTCGTTTTTAATGTTTTTTTTTTGAGTGTAGTGTACATACAGGAAATACTCCAGCATCATAATTCTATGAATTTTGACAAATGCCAATACCTTATAAAGACACAACATTATCATCATCCATAAAGTTCGTCGCACCCTTTCCTGGTTAGTATCCTGCCCTCCAACAAATAGTGTTCTAATTTCTTTCACCTTAGATTAGTCTTGCCTGTTGTAGAACTTCGTATAAATGGAATTATCTAGTCTGTACTCTGTTGTGTTTGGCTTCTTTTCAGTGTGTTGTTTTTACATTATCCATGTTTAATGTATCGACAGTTATTCTTTTTAACATTGAGTAGTTTTCTTTATATGGATGTTGCATAATCAGTTTATACATTCTCTAGTGTTTGGCTATTCTGAATGAAGCTGTTGTCAACATTTTTATACACATGTGCTTGTGGCCATGTTTTTATTTCTCTTGAGGAGATATCTAGGAGTATAGTTGCTGGGTCATAGGATAGATGTATGTTTAATTTTATGAGGAACTGGCAGACTAATCTCCAGAGCATTGATGTAATTTCACATTCTGGTTGTTTCACATGTTTGCTAACATTTGGTGTTGTTTAAATTTTAGCTATTCCAGTGGGTGTGTGGTGGTGTCTCATTCTGTTTTAATTTTCATTTTCCTAATTACTTAGTGATATTAGTTTTTCATTTCCACATTGGCTAGTTGTAGATTTCCAAAGTATTTTTCACTCATTTTTAAAATTTTAAGTTGTTTATTTTTATTTGTGAGTTTCAGGAGTTGTTTATATATTCAGGACACAAGTCCTTTGACAGTATTTTTCCCAGTATGTGGCCTATCAATTTATTTTTATAATGATCACTTTGAGAAAAATTTTGATAAAATTCTATTTTGATTAAGTCCAGTGTATCAGTTTGTTTGTTTATTTATTTATTTTTAATGCTTGTTTATTTTTGAGACAGAGAGACAGAGCATGAGCAGGGGAGGGACAGAGAGAGAGGGAGACACAGAAGCAGGCTCCAGGCTCTGAGCCGGCAGCACAGAGCCTGACATGGGGCTCGAACTCATGAACAGCAAGATCATGATCTGAGCCGAAGTTGGATGCTTAACTGACTGAGCCACGCAGGAGCCCCTGTCAGTTTTTAATTATACCAAGTGTGCTTTCTAACATAGATATCTCAATATCTTTTATTTAAAAGTATGCAGGGAGATGAAGTGATGGTGAAGATCACTTCAAATGCAAATATGATGTGGTAAGTAAACTCCTTGCAAATATGGGTGCAGGAGTTAAATAGTTGAAAATAATGGTCACAAATACATTTATTGGGGCTTGTATGATAGAATTGGTGAGAGTCAGGAAAGCAAATTTATTTTCCTTTTAAATACCCCATGAAGATTCCATCTGGTGTTCTTATTTGCTCTTAACAGTGCCGCTGAATCATGAAGCAGTCTTTAATACTATCTCTTTATTACCTAAATTCATTTCTGTTTATTAATTTTTCAAAAAATTTTGATTAATTACTAAAGATTTCTTTTATCTGCTTAACATTTTTACAGAAGCATGTGCAAGGGTCTTAGACATACCTTGTTTGATGATTGCCATGGAAATTATTAAAGGATTGTGTACAATAAATATTTATATTTATATCTCAGTTACTTTCAGGGAAGATTCAAGATTTTATCTATAAAAGCATCATAGTTTTGTTGTTGTTGTTCATGTTTTTATCCCCAGGTGCCTTTTTGTTCTTATCAAGCTTCTCTTTCTGTCTCTTTTTAATTACACTTCTAAAACATTTGTGTAGAGAAATGCAGCTAAATTTTACATGTTGATCTTACGTTTACCAGGTTGCTGAACTCTTAATGATATAGATGTCTCGTCTGTAATTTCTTCTGAATTTTCATCATATAATCTTTGTATAATGACTGTTTCTTCTTTTCTAATTCTTCTACCCTTTATTGTCTTCTCATCTTACTACACTTGTTCTTAGTATTTCTAGAACAAATTACAGTAGTGGACTATGGCAGTCTCTCAGTTGCCTGTATTCAGTTTCATTCTGATTTGCTTAATAGCTAGATTTGATTTTTATAGGAAAGCACGTTTAATAAAAATATAAGTATTGAAATAAGATATGAATAATTTTGGTTGGTTTGCTCTGGTTTACTAATGTTCTCTGTATATGTTTTACGTAATTTTCTCCAGACAGAATTAATTTTACAAGGAATTTTGTTTGGCTTCATCTCATTTTGAAATTTTTTGGTGATTGTGTATGTCAAAACATCTTAAACAGTAGTACTGTTTAAATGAATGCTTTTCTCTAAGACTGTAAGGTTATGATCTTTTTGTACCTTCAATATCAGTCTTCCTTGCTTCTCTTCCTCTGGGGGAAAAGGTGGGGGAAGGAGAGCGAAATTCTATAGTTTCTGATAAGCTGTGGGTACACAGTGACTTCATTGTTGACATAGCTCTGTGGGACAGACATTAGACCCTGTCAGCTTTACGTTGTGTGCAGCTGAATGTCAGCAGGGACTCCCTTCAGATGGCCAAGTTTCTTGCCTTCTGTGTGTATTCATTCAGCAAAATCTATTCTCCAAAGCAGCATTGCCAAGATTATATCACTTTCATAGCTGATTGGCATCACTTAACTCTTTGTTCTTTACTCTTCTTTCTTTTTGATTCATATACCAGTATTTCTGTGACCAAGATTGGGGATTTCATTTACCTTTGTTTCAGGTGTTTGAAACTGTTGGGCTGTAGAGAATGAAGAAAGAAGTGAGTTTGATACTTGAAATGCTGCTGGAATGAACACTATCTTTTTTGGTTGCTTATAGTTCTGCCATTGCATTGTTACTGCTGAGTGTTCTCAAGTTAAATACAATGGAAGTGGTTGTCCTAGGATCTCTTTGCTGGTCGATTTTACTTTGAAGATTTTTTTTTTTTTCAGTTATTTTGATGTCATTTATAGTGAAATGAATCTCTTCAATCCTGATATTGCTTAGCATAATATTTTTACCATTGTAATTTCTGGTTTGGGATACTGTCCTTTCTTTCTGTACTTCATTCACCAATTCCTTCTTTCCTCTTTCTGTCTTTCTTTTAGAATAAAAGGACAAGTAGGATTAAACTGGGAGTGAAAGAGGGAAAGGGCAGAGGAGATCACATAAGTAGAAGTTAAGGGGTAAATAATAAATAATATGGTGCTTGGGTATCTAAAAGCAATTTGGAAATTCTAGGACTTGTACTAAAAGCAGTTTATTGTTACTTGAATTGTTGATTATCTCTGAGGTCATAAAATATTAAATGTACAGTTGACCTTTGAGGAATGTGGGGATTAGGGGCACTGTCCTCTGCACAGTTGAAAATTTGCATGTAACTTTTGACTCTCCCTCACCGCCCCGCCGCCCCCCCCCCCCATTAACGGTTAATAGCCTACTATTGACTGGAAGCCTTACTGATAACATAGAGTCAGTTAACACATATTTTGTATGTTGTTATGTATTATATACTGTATTCTTACAATAAAGCAAGCTAGATGAAAAGAAAGTGTTATTAAGAAAATCATGAGGTCCCCTAAAAAAAAAAAAAGAAAGAAAATCATGAGGAGGAGATAATGTATTTACTGTACTGTTTATTGAAAATAATATGTGTGTAAATGGACCCATGCTGTTCAGACCCATGTTGTTCATTCAAGGGTCAACTTATTTTGATAGCATTTTCATTTATTCTTTAACTTCCATTCTGGGTTGTACTAGCATAAAGATAGAGGTTCTACGTTTTTCCTGGATTCAGTAGTGGAGAGAGTAGTTGGTAGAATTCTGGTATAATTGCTTGTTCATTATCTTCACTCTTTGTCTTTTTTTAGAAGAGAATGAGCGTAACATAAGGGTAATTTAATTAACCATTTGAATTCTGGTGTGTTGTATCTTAATCTGAGAACTTGGGTTTGGTTAATAGTTGATAGTTTACAGTATACTTTGCTGCACAGAAAATAAATCCTTGTAATCAACTGAAAGAATAGTAGACTGATGATTATAAGAAATGAATTACCTTAGAGGCTTTTCCTCAGTCTCTGAGGTTTAGACTGGTTAAATTTCTCACCGACTTCCTTCTAAAGTGATAGAAATTAAAATACTTTCTTTTCATATTAAAGATTCACGAGTCTAGCTCATAGTGATCTCTGATAGGTTCTTAAGCTTCATTTGAATATCTTGTATGTAGAATTAAGTGCCTTACATGTATGTGTCTCATTTCTGTCTTGAATATTCTTAACTTTTTAAAAAAAATGTTTATTTATTTTTGAGAGAAGGAGAGAGAGAGTGTGAGCTGGGGAGGGGCAGAGAGGGAGACAGAGGTTCCAAAGCAGGTCCTGTGTAGCAGAGAGTCCAATGCGGGGCTCAAACCCATGAACCAACCATGAGATCATGACCTGAGCCAAAGCCAGGCACCCAACTGACTGAGCCACCCAGGCTTGAATATTATTCTTAATCTAAAATTTAGAATAGGGTGTAGTGCTGATGAGTAACTATTATGTTCTTTTTTTTAACTATTATGTTTTATCAATTTGTAAGCTTTATTTTTGGATAAGAACTCCATGTGCTTTGTATAGTACTAAAACTATGAAAGATTCCTGTTGACGTTGATTATCTGAAAATGCTTCTCTTTGCTTTGGATCAAACATGAATAAATCCAGAGACACCTGGCTGGCTTAGTCAGTGGAGCATGTGACTCTTGATCTCAGGGTTGTGGGTTTGAGCCCCACGTTGAGTATAGAGATTATTTTATTAAAAAAAAACCATGAATAAATCCAGAGTATATATTTAAAATTTTTTATTAGGATTGTGTTTCGTATTTTGGATAGTTTTTATTTAAGATAGCATTTTTAAAAATGTTTTATTCATTTTTTGAGAGAGAGAGAGAGAACGAGTAGGAGAGGGGTAGAGAGAGACAGAGACACAGAATCCAAAGCAGGTTCCAGGCTCTGAGCTGTCAGCATAGAGCTTGACTCAGGTTTTGAACCAATGAACCCTAAGATTATGAACTGAGCCGAAGTCAGACCTTTAACCTAGTGAGCCACCTAGGCACCCCTAAGATAGAATTTTTTGTGTTAGTTGGTAAAGAATTGTTACAGAATATGAGTTAATCATTGTATTATAGGGGAAAGATACAGCTTTCCAGGGACTTGATTTGCATGTTCTACTAGCTGTTACTTTCAAAATAATTTCTCAAAATTTGTTTTTCTCAATCTTTCATCAAAAACTTATTGAGCACTTAATATACTGAGCACTGTGCTGTACCTCATAGTAAAGAGATGACAACCGTTAAAGTCCTAGAAAGTTTTTATTGAAGACAGAGACAAATATATTTCAGATTAGTCTGGTAAGTGCTGTTGTTAGGGATATAGTAATGTAGCGGTACAGATCAGAACCTCAAATGGCCTGAGGAAGCTGTAAGCTTGACTCAGATGACTTCAGTAAGAATTATTATGGGCTCTTTTGCATCTTACATTAATGAAATTTACTTAATATATACATTTACATGTTTCAGAATAAATTGTTCTTGATTTAACATAATAGGGTGCAATACTGGTATTTTTTATTTTTTTAAAATGTTTATTTTTTTGGGGGGGACAGAGAGAGGAAGACAGAATCCAAAGCAGGCTCTGCACTGTCAGGGGAGAGCCTGATGTGGGGCTCGAACTCATAAACTGTGAGATCATGACCTGAGCCGAAGTCAGAAACTCTACCACGTGAGCCACCCAGGCACCCCTATACTTGTATTTTTTTTTAACTGGTCATCTTGACACATAGTTCATGGAGTTCTCTGTGATATATTGTTTGAAATGATGATCACTTTTTGTATCCATAATACAGTAGTCTCTCCTTTGCATCGTTTCGTTTCCTGTGGTTTCAGTTACTGGTGGTCACCTGTGGTCTGGAAGCAGACCTCATTTTTCCTTCTGACTTTCTTGTTAGAAGGTCCCTTGTAGCCTAACACTGCTTCACAATGCCTACCTCGTTCACCTCACTTCATTTTAGTCATGTAGGCATTTTATCATGTCACATCATCATCATCAGAAGGTTGAGTACAGAATATGAGATTATTTTAAGGGAGAGACACCACATCCTCATAAATTTTTATTAGTATACTGTTATGTTCTATTTTATTTTAGCTTTGTTGTTAATCTTTTACTATGCCTAATCTATAAATTTTATCATAGGTATGTATGTATAGGAAAAAACATAGTATATATGGGATTTGGTACCATGCACAGTTTTAGGCATCCATTGGAGGTCTTGGAACATATTCCCTGTAGATAAAGAGGGGACTACTGTATTCTTTTTTTCTAACTAAAAATAGCTCTAGACTACAAAATTCTGTCAATTTAGAAATCAGGATAAACTGGACCAAAGCATTCTGTTATTCCAAGAAATTAATGATTATTTTTGGGAAGTTATGCCTTAGAGGAGCTTCTGATATTTATCTAAAATATGTTATATGAAGGGCTGTGGTGATTTTTTGGCCATTTTTTTCAGATGTATTATTTTCCTAATAGAAGTCATAGTCTCTGTCGGAGATTTAAAAATTTTCATTTCTGTTGTTCACAATACTCTGTCATTTCATTGAGGCACAGTGTCATATAATAATAGCACAATCCAGGGCGCCTGGGTGGCGCAGTCGGTTAAGCGTCCGACTTCAGCCAGGTCACGATCTCGCGGTCCGTGAGTTCGAGCCCCGCGTCAGGCTCTGGGCTGATGGCTCAGAGCCTGGAGCCTGTTTCCGATTCTGTGTCTCCCTCTCTCTCTGCCCCTCCCCCATTCATGCTCTGTCTCTCTCTGTCCCAAAAATAAATAAACGTTGGAAAAAAAATTAAAAAAAAAAATAATAGCACAATCCTTGGATTAAATTTTAAGCAGTTACTGGGGCACATGGATGGCTCAGTCGGTTGAGTGTCTGACTTTGGCTCAGGTCATGATCTAATGGTTTGTGGGTTCAAGCCCCACTTCAGGCTCTGTGCTGACAGCTCAGAGCCTGGAGCTGCTTCAGATTCTGTGTCTCACTCTCTCTCTGCCCCTCCCCTGCTTGCGCTCTGTCTCTGTCTCTCTCAAAAATAAACATTAAACAAAAAAACAATTAAAAAAATTCAAGCAGTTACTTTTCCAGGCTTTCCAGATCACCTGAATGTCAGAGTGAAAGTGGTAGACTACTGAGTGTTGGTATAACATTTGGAATATCAGAAGTCGGAGACCATTTGGAGAATGTCATGAGGCAGAATTCCCAATTAGAAATTCTCCTAATGTCTTACAACTGAGGTCTTCCCACTAAATTCAGTATGTCTTTTTTTTTTGGTTGATCATTATAAATGTCTATGGGATGTATAGGTTTGCTCAGTTTATCATCTGTATGAATATGCTGGAGAAACAGTAGCATAGTTTCTTAGCCTGTTGCTTCTTTCTTCTCCCAAGGAATTTGGCAAGAATTTTTGTAA
The DNA here is from genome assembly GCF_014898765.1 of Herpailurus yagouaroundi. Taxonomy (NCBI): domain Eukaryota; kingdom Metazoa; phylum Chordata; class Mammalia; order Carnivora; family Felidae; genus Herpailurus; species Herpailurus yagouaroundi. The sequence goes on from NW_024412572.1 coordinate 6,849,229, forward strand.
AGTAAAGCTAGCTTGAATGTAGCCTAAAGTGGGGATTTATTTCAGTGGAGAAAATTGCTGTGTACCTTTCTAGGCTACCAGTCAGACCATCATTTTATTTCTATTTTGTAGATAAATGGGTGCAAGCAGAGCTGAAATTATAACATTAATGGTTATAATTTCTATATTGTCAAAATAATTGCCATGCCAGATTTAATCAAATTGTAAATGCTAAAGTATATGTGAGGCTATTAGCTGTAGTCAACACCTGTTTCTCCTAACCTGAATGAATTGGTGATGAATGTCCAAAAAAGGAGGAACAGTTGTACCTACCAATCAGTTTCATTGTTGAATTTAACTTCTGATACTACCCTCACTCAGGCTTTAACTGGGTTTTTTGACTTTCAGATATAAAGAAGGAAAATAGAATTGATAATAAGCTCTAGAGAATTACTAGCATTTTGACACATCTTTTCATTAAAGATTTTGAAGTTCAACAACTGTTAAGAATCTTTACAATGTGATGCTGAAAGTTAAATGCATTTAAAAAAATCCTATTCCTGAATTAAAATATCTGATAGTCTTATTATAAATTTATTCTTGGTAAGAAAAAAGCAGTGGTTTTCAAAAGTTTGAAGATTACCAGAATTGAAAATTCACTACTTGCTAAGCCTAATAGGAAAACTAGAAATTATGAAATAAACAGTTGATGTGTTTGCACTGAAAGAAAAAAAATCTCTATGATAGTCACCATAAAATTTGTTAGAAGAAAAATGATGGACTTGGAAATATATTTGTAACATACACAGTAGGCAAAAGGTTATTTTCCTAAGTGGATTAGGAAAATTAAAAAATGGGCAAAGAACAAGGACAGATGAGTAACAAAGGAAGGAATACAAAGTGCCAGTAGATATGTGAATAGGTATTTAGCTGTGCTTATAATCAAAGAAATGCCAGAAAAAGAAAATACCTACAGTTTTCAAATATATGGGGAAGTGGCGACTCCCAGATATTGTTTGGTGGAAGTTTAAATGTGTCAGACCCTTTTAGAGATAATTTTTAATATATAATCAAAATTACAATTGCATATCCTCCAATTCAGCAATTCCCCTTTTAAAATTTATCCCCAGTAAAAATTTGGATACATGTACAAAGATATACATATGAAGGTGCCTGTTGTAATAGTGAAAACAGAACCAACCTAAATATTTATCAATAGTCATAAATAATTTAATATCCATAAATTGGAATTTTATGGCAGGTATCATTTTTCCTCATTTTCTTTATTACTGTAAAATACATCTTACATCTACCATCTTAGCTACTTTTCAAGTGTATCGTTCGTTGGCGTAAAGTACATTATGTTGTGCAAACATTGCCACCATCCATCTCCAGAACTCTTTTCATCCTGTAAAACTATACCTGTTAGTGACTTCCCATCCCTCCCCAACCCCTGCTTTTTCCAGGCTTTGGCAGCCACTGTTGTTCTTTCTGCTTCATATGTTTGACTAATCTAGATACCTCGTGTTAAGTGGAATCATATAATAGTTGTCTTTTGTGGTTTAGTTAGCATTATCCTCAAGTTTCATCCATGTTGTAGCATGTCAGAATTTCATTCTTTTTTAAGTTTGAAAAGTATTGTAAGCACTTTTAAAAATTTGTTTTTTATTTTATTTTTATATTATTTTTTAATTTTATCTATTTCTGAAAGAGAGAGTGCAAGCAGGGTAGGGGCAGAGAGAGAGAGGGAGACCCAGAATCTGGAGCAGGCTCTAGGCTCCGAGCTGTCAGCAGAGAGCCTGATGTGGGATGCAAACCCAAGAACTGTGAGAACATGACCTGAGCTTAACCAACTGAGCCACCCAGCCACCCTTTTTAAATTGAAAAATATTTTTTTAAAATGTTTTTTTATTTTTGAGAGAGAGACCGAGTACAGGCAGGGGAGGGGCAGAGACAGAGGGAGACACAGAATATGAAGCAGGCTCTGGGCTCCTGTCAGCACAGAGCCTGATGCAGGGCTTGAACCCATGAACTGGGTGATCATGACCTGAGCCAAAGTTGAATGCTTAACTGACTGAACCACTCAGGTACCCCTAAATTTAATTTTTGAGTGGGGTAGCACATCTATTTCATTCAAATTTAAGAGGAAGGTTGGGAGGAGGGAAGATGGGAAGTGATTGCTAATAGGCCTGAGATTTCACCAAGGGGTGATGGAAGTGTTCTAGAATTAGATATGTGTGTTTGATGTACAACTTTTAATATGTTGAAAACTGAATTATACACTTAAAACAGGTGAACTTTATTATATGTGAGTTATATTTCAATAAAGCTGTTACTAAGAAGATTTCAATGTCAATTATACTTCAATTAAAAATTTCTGGAGGAATAAAAAAATTTCAAGAGGAATAGAATAAATTTCTAATAAAGTGTTCTTATAAGTTGTCCTTCAGCTATTCTAGTTTTACTTTTTAAAAAATTTTTTCTTGTGTGACTTTCCAGAAATATTTTTATTTCTTAAGAATATTTTATTTTTTACTTACAGTAGATAGTAAATATTATTCCCTTTCTTTAACAAAAGTGGTAGTAAATTGAACACGGTTTTCTGTACCCAAGCAATTATCTCTGAAATCTGTTTCTCTTATTTTTAAGTAAAAAAGGTGGTTTTTGTTGTTGTTGTTTTTTTAATTACAAAAGGATTACATGGTTAGCTAGTACAAAAAAGTATGAAGAAAAAATGTAAAAGCTATTCATACCCAGAGATAGTCATTGGTAATTAATTGCTTGTATCCTTTTAGACTTTACTCTAGATGTATATACACTTTTAAAAATTAGATTGAGATCATCCTATACTTAGTCTTGTGTGGTCTGCTTTTTTACACTTAAAACAGTATATTGTGATGATAGATTTAAATCACTAAATACCAATCTATACTGTTGTCGTTATTTTTTTTAACGTTTATTTATTTTTGAGAGACAGAGCATGAGCAGGAGAGGGGCAGGGAGAGAGGGAGATACAGAATCAGAAGCAGGCTCCAGGCTCCGAGCTATCAGCACAGAGCCTGATGCGGGGCTTGAACCACGAACTGTGAGATCTTGACTTGACCAAAGTTGGATACTTAACCGACTGAGCCATCCAGGTGCCCCTACATTGTTATTTTTTATGGATGTATAGTATTAAATTATGTGGACATTTCTCATTTACTGTAACTCATCACCTATTAATATCTATTTAGGTTGTTTCTAATTTTGTCACTATTATAAATAAGAATAAGTATCTTTGTACATACATCTTTGTATCCTTGCCAGATCATTTATTTGAGATATTTACTATGCTGCTATTTTGTAGTCTGCCAGAATTTTTCAACAATGTATGTTTTATAATCTGCAAAGATTTCCATGATATTATTAAAATCTCTGTGAAAAAATTGTGCAGGTATATAAATCCTTATTTTAAATATGAGGAATCTGAAATGCAGAAAGTGGCATTGTATCCAAAATTGCATAGCAGTTAGTGTGAGAGCTGGAACTAAAAGTCATGTCTTCTGATTGTGGGTTAGTGTTCTTTCCACTATGGCATACTGCCAGTCTTTAAACCTTTAATACAAAGAGTGATTTTTGTTGTTGTTGTTTCTTCATTTCTAAAAATATGAATCTTGTGAATACTTTTAGATTCTTTGTCTAACGTGCTGGAAATTTTCCATTCAGATTAAAGGTTCATATACCTTCATTAGGTGTACAGGCTGAAGATATGCTGTCTCAAACATTTTGTAATTTAACTGCATTAACATCTTTGTTTAATTACTCACCTATATTATTATCCTTCCCTGTATGGAAAGCTCACATGGTGAGGTATTTCCCCATCCCCCTGGTTTTTTTTTAAAGTTTAAAAAAAAACTTATTTATTTTGACGGGGTGGGGGGGGCGGGGGAGGGTGGCGGAAGAGTGTGAGCAGGGGAGGGGCAGAGAGAGAGAATCCCAAGCAGGCTCTGTGCTGTCAGTGCTGAGCCTGACACTAGGCTTGAACTCACAAACTGTGAGATCAAGACCTGAGCAGAGATAGAGTCAGAGCTTAACCAACTGAGCCACCCAGGCACTCCTTCTCCTCCCCTTATGAAAGCTTCAAGTTACGTTATTTTCTTCAGGTAGTACTAGTTTCTGTGGGCTGGGAAAATTCCTTTGATTTCAATGACAGGTCCATCATTAACTGTGTGAGCTTGGGCAAGTTACTTAAATCTCTAGATTTAAAAAGACCTGACAGACTTTGGCTCAGGTCATGATCTCGCAGTTCTTAAGTTTGAGCCCCATATCAGGCTCTGTGCTGACAGTTTGGAGATAGGAGTTTGTAGATTCTGTGTCTCCTTCTCTCTCTCTGCCCCTCCCCTGCTGGCTTGCATGCTCTCTCATTCTCTTTCTCTCTCAAAAATAAACAGTAGTGGGCACCTGGGTGGCTCAGTCGGTTGGGTGTCTGACTTCGGCTCAGGTCATGATCTCACATCTTGTGAGTCCAAGCCCCGTGTCGGACACTGTGCTGACAACTCAGAGCCTGGAGCCTGCGTCTGATTCTGTTGTCTCCCTCTCTGTCTGATCCTCCCCCACTTGCACTCTTTCTCTCTCTCAAAAATAAATAAACATTAAAAAATATTAAAAAAAAAATAAACAGCGAAAAATCTCCAAGACTAGTGTCATCATCGGTAAGAATAATAATAATAATTAGTAAAAAAGTAGTAAAAAAATTAATAGTACACATGTCATGAAGATTAAATGAATCAACACATAAAAAGTGTGTGGCATGTAGATGCTACTCATTAAATGTTAGTATTATTTAATGTGTAAACTTACTTAAAAAGTCATTTTGTATTTTGACATCCTTTGTATTATTTGGTGAAACTTTTGTATGATGTGTTTGTATTCCTATAGATTTCCCCTTTCTCCTCCCCTCCCTTTTAGTTCTGTGAATATTTCTGTTAATTTTGAACAATGCCTTTATTTTGTCATGGCTTATGCAAAGTGAAGTTCTGCCATACTTCTCTTGTTTCCTTTTGGGAGTAATACAGGTTAAATTATTGACATTTTATAGATTATCTCAATCATATTTTAAGACAGTGTAAAATAACATGAATTCTAATTTGTTAAATTCAAGTTCTGAGAGCCCTGGTAGCTACTTTCTGACTTTCCCAGTCTGCTTTATTTTTTCTTCTTGAGGAGGGAAGCTGACTTGGGGTTTTCTGTTTTGTCTTGGTTCTAGCACATGCAAATGACAATCCAGGCTCTCCAGGATGAATTGCGGATCCAGAGGGACCTGAACCAGCTGTTTCAGCAAGATAGTAGCAGTAGGACTGGTGAACCTTTTGTGGCAGAGCTGACAGAGGAGAACTTTCAGAGGTTACATGCTGAGCATGAGCGGCAGGCCAAAGAGCTGTTTCTTCTTCGAAAGACTTTGGAGGAAATGGAGTTGCGTATTGAGACTCAGAAGCAAACCCTAAATGCTCGGGATGAATCCATCAAGAAACTTCTGGAGATGTTGCAGAGCAAAGGACTTTCTGCTAAGGCTACTGAAGAAGATCATGAGAGAACAAGACGACTGGCAGAGGCAGAGATGCACGTCCACCACCTAGAAAGCCTTTTGGAGCAGAAGGAAAAAGAGAACAGTATGTTGAGAGAGGTGAGTGCTTTTTCAGTTTTCTTGACTTACTGATTGTCTCTCCCACCCCGCATTAGTCAGCGTCTTGGCTTAGATAAATTTACATACTCCATTGAGTTAGCCCGAAGGGAATTTCTTCTTTGATATTTAAGTGCTTCACTGATTTCTGATTTGCTCTCTTGTATGAGATGGCATTGACTAGTATGTATACTGGCTTGATAAATTTCTGGAGCTTTCTGTCCCCCGCCCCCAATCTGGTTTCTGTAGACGCATTTTATTGCTAGAGGGACACAGAATTTTCTTAGTTTGTTACTCATCTCTTGATTTGTTCATAGAGACACACACAGCAAAAACAGAATCAGATTACCTAATTATTGTTTAATTTTAGAATATTATTAAGAGAAAAAGTGTTTACCTCAGTTTAGATGTGCTTGTATAGTCCTTGGTAGTAGTAATGGATGTTTGCTCTGTGGTTGCCATAGAAACTTGCCTTGCTCTAAAAGATATGTAATAAAAATCATTTGCTGCCATGGAGGCACAGTGAGAAAGAATGATATAGAGCACACTGTCAGTTATTTTTTATAGAGGAAACTCAGACTTAAGCTGGCCACTGTGACTGTTGATAATCTTTCACTTTTCTAGGTAATGATTCATTTTAAGAAAACATAAATGAAAAATACATCTTCCTTTGAATTAAAAAAAATTGACAGCTGTAATTCTCTATATGTGGCCAGAGACTTCAGATAACTTTCCCATTTGGATAGGGAAAAAAAATCACAGAATTGTGTTACTGTTAGTCTGAATGAAGTATGAGGAAAGGAATTAAAAGCATGGAATATTCCCAAAGCAGCAAAATAGTAACTGTAAAAGGATACTTCTATATTTCTAGTTCTATAACTTCTCCTTTTGTTGTAAGGAATATGAAATATTTACAGTGAGGACATTTTACTTTTGATAAAGAGGAAATTCAGTGTTTTTTAAAAACATGATTTTATTACATAGTAAATTCATGGTAGCTTATTGTAGTAAAATTAGCAAAAACTTAAAATCCCAGGTATCATTACCTACTGATAACTGTTATGCATATGTTTCCAGTCATTTTTATTATGTATACATTCCTTCTGCATTAAAAAAATTATTTATTTATTTATTGTGAGAGAGGGGCAGAGAGAAAGAGAGAACCCCAAACAGACCTCTTGCTGCCAGCACAGAGCCTGATGCAGGGCTTGATCTCACAACCGTGAGATCATGACCTGAGCCCAAATCAAGACTCGGATGCTTTACTGACTGAGCCACCCAGCTTGCCACCCTTCTGTATTTCTTTCTCTTAAAAAAGATAGAATACTGTACATTAGTATTGTCTAATAGAAGTTTCTGTGATGATGGAAATGTTCTGTATCTGCTTTGTTCATTATGGTAGCCACTAGTCACATATGGTTATGGAGCTCTTGAATTGTAGCTAGTGTGACTGAGGAACTGACTTAAATTTTATTTCACTATAACTAATCTGGAATTAAATTTAATTAATCAAATTTAAATTTAAGTATCTATGTGCAGCTTGTGGCTTCTGTGTTAGTGTAGGTATGCATAATGTAATGTCACATGCTTTTCTTGATAATGTATTTGACCATCTTTTGTCAGGTATATGTAGAGTTTTGTAATTTCAGATGAATTTATACCGTTTGATTGAATATTGAAAATTTAGACCACTATTTTTCAGTAGTATAAAACTGCTGTGCTGAATATCCTTAACCATATATCTCTGTACATTAATTTTTTTCTTTAGGATAAATTCCTAGAAATGAATTTGCTTGAAAGGTGTGTACATTTTTGAAACTGAATAATCTCATCTTCCAGAGTGATTGGACCAGTTTATCTTCCTAGCGGTGTATATAAGATGTTGTTAGGATTAATCAGCAGCTATGTACATTTTAGGCTCTTCAAATTATCAGACTGTAATATTTTAGGAAATTTTCAGTCAACTGGTATGTTACAGGCATATCCTGAGTTTGTTTCAATTTACATTAAAGACTTTATATTTTAATGAGATTACTTAGAGCCTGGCCATAGACTTTTGTTAGAGAAGTTGTAATAATCTCACACAGCATGCAGCCTGAAATGTTTCCCAGCATCATGAATTTTGAATGTTATGTTTTTAGTGCTTCTGTTCTGAGTGTTTCAAGCTATGCCCATTTATTTATTTGAAAGCATTTTAAATTGAAGTATAGTTGACACAGAACATTACATTAATTTTAAGTGTACAGTATAGTGATTTAACACCTCTGTACATTGTGCTGTACTCCCTACAGGTATAGCTACCATCTGTCACCATACAGTGCTAGAACAGTACCAGTGACTATATTTCTTGTGCTCTCCTTTTATCCCTGTGACTTATTCATTCTGTATCTCCCACTCCTCTTTACCCATTTTGCCTATCCTTCAACACATCTCCCCTCTTGCAGTTTGTCCTCTATAGACTCTTTCTGCTTTTTGTTAATTTATTTTGTGTTTTAGATTACACATATAAGTGAAATATATGGTATTTGTCTCTTTCACTTATTTCACTTAGCATAATACCCTCTAAGTCCATCCATGTTGTCGTAAGTGGCTAGATTGTATTCTTTTTTTATTATGCCTATTTACTTTTGAGTTTTGGAGTTAATAAATGGTGAACAGTTAAGGAGTGTGAAAAGCTACATTGTTACTCTGGCAGAGAACAGAGATGTGGTGAATTTGAAAAAGTGGTAGAAAAAAACATGAATATAAGACTGATTTTTCAACTAACAAGCTCTACAAAATCAAGTCCCACTTACGTACATAGTGTGGAAGAAATATAGGTAGGCCTTATCAATCATACCAACACACAATTCTAGTTGCTGTTAGTAACATAGCATCATCTTACAGGAAAACACAGTCTTACAAATTAAAATTACTTAAGAGCAGGTGGAAATGATTGTTTCAGAAACAAATGTTTAGAATTCTAGTTCTCTTTTCTGTTTCTCCTATTTACCTTCAAGACTTAGACCAAATTTTAGTTCTTTGAAGTTTTCCTTGTGTAGCTGTATACTTAAATGTAGATGAACCAATCCTATGATAGTATATTTATATTTACCTGTATGTTTCTTCATTGTTTGCTTTATTTTTTGCATCAAAGATACATTTTTTAAATATTTTATTATATATATATATATATTAAATATTTTTACTTATTTTTGAGAGAGAGAGAGAGAGAGAGAGAGAGAGCATGATGGGGGGGAGGGCAGATAGAGAGAGGGAGACACAGAATCTGAACCAGGCTCCAGGCTCCAACCTGTCAGCACAGAGCCTGATCCTGGGCTCAAACTCATGAACTGTGAGATCATGACCTGAGCTGAAGTCAGACACTTAACTGAGCCACCCAGGTGCCCCTAAAGGTTTTATTTTTAAGTAATCTTTATACCCAACATAGGGTTCGAACCCACAACCTGGAGATCAAGAGTTGCATGCTCCCCTGACTGAGCCAGCCAGGCGCCCTCAAAGATACATGTTTTTAAAAAAAAATCTTTATTTTGCCAGTGTCTATCAAATACACAGTGGGTACTCAAGAAATGTTAGTTGAGTAAGTTGAAATGTAGGCCAAAAAATTTAAACCTAGAACTTACAGAAAGAAGGATAGCATTTCAAGTTTTTTTTTTCCCCCCAGTGAAACCACTGGGTTCTCAAATCTGATGAAGTTTGGAAAACAAGTTAAACTCAAAACTAATTTTACTTATGAGTTTAGTTATACATATTATAAATAAAATATTAGCAGATAGAATCAGCATTATGATACAAGGATAATACTCTGACCAAAAGGAGGTTATTCTAGCAATGCCAGAATGGCTTAATTTATCATGCACAGTTACAATTTGTATTAGATAAAAGGAAAAGAGAATCTTGTGGTATTTGATGGCTGTCTGAAATAGATAAAATGTTACAGAATTTTGATTGAAAATGAAACAAAATGAACTAAAAATAAGAATTGAATACTTTTAAATAAGATTTAAATAAATAATAACATAATAAATGTATATAATAACCACATTTCAAACTAATAGCCAGCATCAGGCTTACTGTGCCATACTAGAAGTGCCCACTGAAGTTAGAAAGAGGTCAGGGGCACCTGAGTGGTTCAGTCAGTTAAGTGTCCAACTTCTGCTCAGGTCATGATCTTGCAGTTTGTGAGTTTGAGCCCCGTGTCAGGCTCTGTGCTGACAGCTCAGAGCCTGGAGCCTGATTTGGATTCTGTGCCTCCCTCTCTCTCTCTCTGCCCCTTCCCCACTCATGCTCTGTCTCTGTCTCTCAGAAGTGAATAAACGTTAAAATTTTTTTTTTTTTTTTTTTTTTTTTTTTTTAGAAAGAGGTCAAAGATGGTTGGGTTCATCAGTATTTAACATTATTCTGGGTGTGTTACATGGTACAATTAGGTAAGGAAATGTAATAAATAATATCAGTAATGGTAATGGAGAGGAAAAGGCTAAATTTTCATTATAGTGTAGATGGGAACATCAATATAAAGATGTCACCTTACCCCAGATCTGTAAATTTAATGTAATCCTACTGGGAATGATTTTCAAACATGCCTTAATGATGTTGTAGTTTATTTGCAGAGGAACAGTGTAGGAACACTTGCTTAAGCAGATCATGATACACATATTTTATTTTTTAATTTTTTAATGTTTATTTTTGAGAGAGAGAGAGAGAAAGAGAGAACAAGAGCAGGCAGGGGAGGGGCAGAGAGAGAGGGAGACACAGAAACTGAAGCAGGCTCTAGGCTCCCACCTGTCAGCCCAGCCCCACGCAGGGCTCGATCCCATGAGCCATGAGATCATGACCTGAGCTGAAGTTGGGTGCTTAACTGACTGAGCCACCCAGGTGCCCCTTTATTTTTTATTAAAAAAATTTTTTTTAATGTTTATTTTTGAGAGAGAGCGAGAGAGCGAGAGAAAGCAAGTGAGCCAGGGAGGGGCAGAGAGAGAGGGAAACATAGAATCTGAAGCAGGCTCCAGGCTCTGAGCTGTCAGCACAGAGCCTGATGTGGGACTCGAATCCATGAACTGTGAGATCATGACCTGAGCCGAAGTCAGATGCCCAACTAACTGAGCCACCCAGGTGCCCCATGATACATGTATTTTAAACCCAGTGATCTTAAAATGTACTGGCACAGCAGTGGATAGCTAGATCAATGAAACAACATAGAAACCAGAAATAATATGGTTTTAAAAATCTTATTTTGTTTTAGAGAGAGAGAGAGCAGGGGAGCAGGGCAGGAGAGAGACTGAGTATCACAAGCAGGCTCCACACTCAGCACAGAGCCCAAAGCAGGCTCGATTCCAAAACCCCAGGATCACAACCTAAGCCAAAAATCAAGAGTCAGACACTCAACTGACTGAGCCACCCAGGCATCCCAGAAATAATACAGTTTTAAGTATATGATGGATGTTTTAAATAGTGGCCATCCATTTGGAAAACAGTTACATAGTTACATCAAATTCTAGATGAAATAAAGAGCTACTTTATAAAAAATAAAAAACTAGAAGAAAATGTAAGTAAAAAGCTTTTAATATAATTTTGAGAGAGGAAAGAATCTTCCACTGCTGTAGGAAGAACCTTAAAGAATTAAATTTGTGGGGTGTCTGGGTGGCTCAGTTGGTTGAGTGTCCGTTTCTTGATTTCAGCTCAGGTCATGATCCCAGGGTCGTGGGATCAAGCCCTACTTTGGGCTCCATGCTGAGTGTGGAGACTGCTTAAGATTCTTTCTCTCCCTCTCTCCGTCTCCCTCTTTGCCTGCCCCCCACTCATGCATGCTCTCTTTCTAAAAATAAAAAAAAAGAATTAAATTCGTGTATGTTAGGGGCGCCTGGGTGGCGCAGTCGGTTAAGCGTCCGACTTCAGCCAGGTCACGATCTCGCGGTCCGGGAGTTCGAGCCCTGCGTCAGGCTCTGGGCTGATGGCTCAGGGCCTGGAGCTTGTTTCCGATTCTGTGTCTTCCTCTCTCTCTGCCCCTCCCCCGTTCATGCTCTGTCTCTCTCTGTCCCAAAAATAAATAAACATTGAAAAAAAAAAATTCGTGTATGTTAGAAAATACAGTTAACAAAAAGTTAAAATGATGATTTGGGGTAAAGTTTTCTAATGTATGGCTAACCTGATACATAAAGATTGTTTCTTTTTATTTTATTTTATTTTATTTTATTTTATTTTATTTTATTTTATTTTATTTTATTTTATTTTTTTTTTTTTACATTTTTTTTCAACGTTTTTTATTTATTTTTGAGACAGAGAGAGACAGAGCATGAACGGGGGAGGGGCAGAGAGAGAAGGAGACACAGAATCGGAAACAGGCTCCAGGCTGCAAGCCATCAGCCCAGAGCCTGACGCGGGGCTCGAACTCATGGACCGCGAGATCGTGACCTGCCTGAAGTCGGACGCTTTAACCGACTGCGCCACCCAGGCGCCCCAAGATTGTTTCTAAAACAAGAGACTAGAGGCACCACTTTTCCTTTTTTATTTATTCAACAAATAACTATTGAGCCTTTGATATGTATTTGATCCTAGGATGGGCATGGGTATACATTTTTTTATGTCAGACCACATGGTCTCTGCCCTCCTAGAACTTAAAAATCTAGTGGGAGACAGTAAACTGATAATTATGGGATGAAACTACATGATTGGGTGGAGTCTAATTTTGTTGGGGGAGGGGATTTCTGTAAATAGGATAAGCTCGTATGAGGAGGTGCCCCTGAGGTAAGGAGATTTGAGGAAAGACAAGGAGAAAGTCATGCTGAACATTTGGATAAAACTGTTTCATGAATAAAGGTTAAAAGTTGCGAAAGGCCTGATGGGAAGGAATTTTGAAGGAGCAACAAGGAGGCTAGAGGGCAAAAGCAAATTGTATAAGGTGAAGGCTGGCATCAGATGACAGGGTGAAGAGGTATCCAAGGACAAATCCATTCCTTTCATTCTTCAGATATTTACTGGCACTAAGCATGTACAAAGCACTAGGGAAATAGTGAACAAAACATGCCCTCTGGGAGACAAAGCACTTGCCTTCATGATCCTTGCAGGTAATGCAACAGTTATATTCAAAGTGCAAGAAAAATCCATTCCAGTATTTAACCAAGGGAATGTTAAGATCAGGTTAGCTTTTTACAATTTACTCTGGTCGTGTGGAAAATAAATAGGGGAGGGAGAGTCAAGAGTGGACAAGGAAGTCTAATAACTTAACAGCTCTAATCTAGGGTAGGTGAGTGGTGACTTGAAATGACTTTTGCACATTATTGCACTAGTAGATCAAGGAAGTCAAAAAGAATTGTGAGTTGGCAATACCAGGATATCCATAGGTTTTGTTATTTATTGGATTTCGTGTTCATCTTTAAAGAAAAAGTATTTCATCAATCCTAAGACTCACAGTTTTTCTTACTTTAGCAATATGGCATTGAGTTAAATTTTATCCTTGGCAGTATCTTACAGTCTGTCAACAAGGCAGTAGTGGTGCTGATTTGTTTGCCTGTGCATTCAGTCATAGCTGCTCAGTTTGTTACCACTGTAGTTGAGGGTGTGAGCTTTGTTGGTATTTCTCATGTTAACTTTAATTGTTCAGTATGTCATCAGTAATATCATGTGATGAATCAGCATTGACACCAGAGTTGCCGGCATGGGGAAAGTTATGAAAACAGTTCAAAATGGCATATAGTTAAAATATGGTTAAATAAGTAAAAGAGAACTCTAAGTTCTACTTTATAGTCAGTATAAAATGAAAATTCTGGATGATAAAGCTTTGTGTAATTATTTATTTGGAGGCATTTCCCCCCTTTCTTTCCAGTACATAAAACAATAGTATATATTATAATCAGTGGCATCTTAGATTTGATGAAATATTGTAACATTAAAATAGCATTCCAGTAGCAATTGTGATTAGTTTTCTATTTTGTTTATAAAAATTATTCTGTAGATAACAGATAAATAATCCCATCAAAGAAAAGCCAAAGAAGAAAATAATAAATTTAAATTAAGCATTGTGTTTTCTTTATACTAAATTACATTGTTGTGGGAGTACTTATTGTTAGATTTTATATTGTTTACTGTAGTACCTTTCCTTTGATTGGTAGAATAGTGAAGACATGTGGTGGACAAACATTGAACTACAGTCAAGACTTGGCTTGGTCTGTGCTTGGGGTTTGGGCATACAGAGTGTTAAAGAGCTTTACAGGTAATTCTGTTAGACACCATAGTTTGAAAACCCAGTTTTGGTTCTCAGTCTGTTGGCAGAACACACCTAAGCTGACTATGAACTTTTTCGGATCTGCATTACCAAACATTATCTGTTGGCCAACTAAACACATTATTTATATACCTATATGTTCTCTCAGTTTTAAAAGTGTAAATGCTATTGTGGTAAATAAAATATAAATTTGTTTTAAAACATTAATACATTCATGCTGGTTTTTATCTCTTTAATATTTCAGTCAACAAACCTTGTTAGTATAACTTCTATCATGTTGAGGTTTACAGAAATGTTTGAGGTTAAAAGTATTAATATTTGACTAGGTTCCAGCATAGGAATTCTGAATCTAACTAGTGTATCTGAGGGATGCCTGTTTTTATCATTAGCAGTTGTAAGGTATAAGCAGAGGAGAGTGAGAGAAAAAAAAGAAACAACAGACAAAGCATAGGAAGAATTTGAAAAGAAAAAGGGGCCCCAAGTTAGTTTGCTGCTTTGCAGTGATTTTGGAAAATGAGGACAGTTGCATACCTTATTTATTCAGGTTATTCCTTCCCTTTTCTTTGTGTCATTTGTGGCCTATTTCTATTTTGACAAGAAGATGATGTTTTTTCAGAATAATGCCATGACTAGAGGTGGTAAACGGTTAAAGTACAATGGTGTCTGAGAGATACAGAAAACAGTGAGGATTCTTTCCGTTTATTCTCCCCTTCTTCTTTATTTCTGTCTCCTCTGTGTTTTGAGTACACTAAAGCCAGAACTTGTATGGAAGATTGAATCTGTAAAGGGGCCTCACAAGTAATCTGGAGCTTCTACCCTTGAACCAAGGGTGCTGGAGGCTAAAACCTGAAACTTGAAAAAAGAAATTTCAGACATAAGTGCTACTTGTCAGTCACAAATACTTCTTTCTCTCAGTCGTGTAAGTAAAAGTTGACTTTTTAAAAGAAACTGCCAAAGAGAGAAAAATACGAAGATTTATTCCTAACTTGCTTGTTTTCTAACTCTAGGTTAGTTATTATCTGGTAAATTAATGAGAGAAAATGAACATATTTTCTGTTGTTTACCACAGTTGACAGTGTAACAAGATCCAGATAATTCTACCTGTACTTTAATTGTTTTTGGATGAGAAATTTCAGGCCAATGGAGTGAAATAGAGTGAGCAAATAGAACATTCTAGTTCTTATATTTATTTGAATAGTACATTCATTTCTATTTCCAGTCTCTTTACTAACAGTGCATGAGTCAGAGGCTTGATGTACTCAGTTGGAAAGGGGAGTTTATCAGCTCACTGACTGCAGGATGTGTTCATAATGAGTTTTAATGTGCAGGCCTCTGAATGGAAATTTGTTACGAATGATAGGTTTTCAAATGTCTTAATAGGAAAGCTTTATGCCTGTGGATGGTTTAAAATGCAGCCTAGTTCCTTAGCAAAGGAGGATTTTTTGTTCAAATGGATTTCTATTTTCTTTATGTTTTGCACATGTGGTTGCTAGGATTTAAAGTAAAATTGTTATAATTTAACTTTATAAAACATTTGGAAATTGACCTTATTTGGAATTAGGTAATAGGAAAGAAGTCAGATAAAATTAATTTGTTCAGTATCTGAATTGTGAGGTATCAAGGAAATGCAGTTTTAATATTTTCAGGTAGATATAGAAATACCAAATGAGAAATGTATAGGTTATAGGATTTTATTAATCGATGAAGATTATTTACAATTAGTAGGATTCATTTTATTTTTCTATATGTACACTCATTTTATTGAATAAATATTACTAAATATCTGCTGTGTGTCCAGTTGGTCATCTTATTTATAGTGTGGAGAATAGGTTAAATGTGTACAAACTCGAGGCTCATAGGAAGCCGGTGGATTTGTTGTTTTAGTATAGGTGAGAAATTATTATGGCCTAAACTAACGTGTTGAGATTTTGTCCTGCATTAGTGTGTTCTGGATTTTACTGTCTTCCTTAAATGAAGTGTTGTGGATTAACTTGATCTTTATAGGACTTGCTTTTAAATTCTGTTAGAGCTGATCTAGATAGCCTTTCCTATAGAGGCCTTAATTTCTATATAGAGAATTTTGAAGATCTGGGAAGAATGAAAGGAGAGACTGGTGTTTGGCTTGAGCTACTGGGAGAGCTGTGCTGTTTAGTGAGATGGAGAAGACTTACCTCTCATCACACTCATCAGATGATTGCGACTTCTAAGAGTTGGACTTTCTGGTGTCTCTGTTAAATGCCTCTGATGTTTTATTTATTTTGGCCCTTTGGAACTAAAATTTCCTTAGCCTCATGTGAGTTCAGGTAGTTGCTCAATTCATAGCTCTCTGGGTAGTTGTTCTATCCTTAGTAGTTGTTGTTTGATGTTGTGGAGTCTTGCCCTGTGGGTACACACTTAGTATTTGGCCAAATACTCAAGGGGACCCCTGTCAAATTAGATACTGCTGCTTTTATGGCTAGCTTCCTTCTCTGTGATACTCTGCTCTGCACATTTTCACTGTCTTTAGGAGTCTTATCCATTGATCTGTCTTCTGAGCTCTGTATGACTGCTCTTTTCTGTTTGGCTTTCTCTCCTTGCATCATATTCTGAAGAGCTGGTTTGGGCCATCACATTTGTTTCTATTCTTTCAAGGATCATAGATCAGTGTGCCTTTTTCCAGTGTCTGAAAACAGTTATTTCATGCATTTTATCTAATTTTAAAATAGTTTAAAATGAGTACAACGGGAGGGCCAGTCTTCTATTCATTTTGGTCAGATCATGTTGATTTTGTAGAGAATGAGAAGTGAATGGGAAACTTGTTGAAAGATTCAAAGCAGACCAAACTCCCATGGTTTGTTGATGCTTTATCAAGACTACTCCGGTGCTCTCTTGAGAGTGGACAGAGGAAATGGAAGGAAATGAACAGCTGTTGTAGTAATGTGGGGTTAAACTGAGCTGGAAATGGAGTACAGTGGAATAATTCAAGAAATATTTTGAAGATGGAGCAATCACTGCCTGCTACTGAATTTTGAACATATGGGAAGAATGAAAGGAGACACTGGTGTTTGGCTTGAGCTACTGGAGGGTAGTGATGTTTAGTGAGATGGAGAAGACTTACCTCTCGTCACACTCATCAGATGAAGAGCTAGATTAAGGAAGGTAAAATTAAGTTTTGTTACAGATAATAAAAGTTAAATTATCTACTAGACCTCTAAATAGAGATGTCAAATGGACAGTTGGATAAAGGAGTCTTGAAATCAGAGCAGAGGACAGGCCTGGGAATTCACTAGCATTTCATTTGAATTTTAAGCAGTGTAGAAGATTAGAGAGTTTCGATGGAAAAGAGGAGAGAGTTTAGGGACTGGTCACCTGATCACTATAGTATTTAGGGGTCTAATTTTGAAGGAGGAACCTGTAAGAGAAATAGAGGAGCCCTTGGAGAAAAAGAAAAATAGGAGAGTGTGGTGTCATAATAGTCAAGAGAAAATGTGTATATAGGAGGGAGTGGCCCCACTGCTTTGAATGCCTCTGAGAGTTCTAGGAAGATGAGGACAGAAAGGGGTCCACTAGATTTGGCACCCTGGAATTCATTAGTGATATGGATGAATTGTTTGGGGAGGTCGAGAAAAAATTAATTAAAATAATTAAAGTAACAGTCTTCCATTGTGTTACTAAGGAGATCAACTTTGGGAGACTGTTGCTGTAATCCAGGCTAGAGATGATGGTTCCATAATCTCTAGGAGCGCTGAAGAGTCTGAGTTCAGAAGTTATATAGCCAAAAAATAGCCTCAAATCCATCATGTTCCTTTATTGGTTTGGTCTAGACAGTGGTGCTCCTGGTGCAGGACACAAACACGGTAGGTTGTTTGGCTGACACCACTGACACTGCTCCCTACCCTTGGAATATCTGCCATTCCTGAGACTGGGAACTTGAGGTGGCTGTTGCCTCTGCCACTCATTGACAGAATTGTCTCTATTCATGTCCCTGCTTCTGTTACAAGATTCTGATTCAAAGTAAGTGATGTATGTGTCTCATTGGGGAGATTAGGTCTTGTGTCTGGGCTTTAACTGCAGGAAAGGCTGGGGAAAAAAGTAGGTGGCATTTTTAACTTCTTTTGCAGAAGGAGGACTCTTGGCTTAAAATGTAGAATCCCCAAATGTAGAAGGGAGATAAGATACCATGGCAAGAAAAAGTGATAGGTGTCCACTACAAGACTAGAAAAATATATTTTCCAGCGCATCCATGGAAAGGTAATACAGTTGACTTTTGAATAATGAGGAGGTTGGGAGCTGACCCCTGTGTAGTTGAAAATCTGTGTAGAATGTCTGACTCCCCCAAAACTTAACTACTAATAACCTACTACTGACTGTAAGTCTTACTGACAACATAAGTGGGTGATTTACACACATTCTGTGTGTTATATGTTATTTACTGTATTCTTATAATAAATGAGCTAGAGAAAGGAAAATGTCATTAAAAAATCCTAAGAGAAAACACATTTGTAGTATTTTACTGTATTTATTAAAAAAATAAGTGGATCATTACAGTTCAAACCCTTGTTGTTCAGAGATCAACTGTAGTCGAATCTGTGGGACTGGGGAAGGGCTTCCTTGTATGATTGGTGTGCACACTGTTCAACCAAACAAAAGCTTCCTGCTGATGGAGCAGATGTGGCCCAAAACTCAATCAGTGCTTCATGGTGAGGTTGCATCTACCCCAGAGGGGTTGCTATTGTCTAATTCATTTCAAGTTTCTCTGTGGGCTAGTGGAGTCCCTGGATTGGGGCAATAGAATTGAGAAGAGTTCCAAAGATGGAACTTAGAAAATGTCTGTGCTTAGGATAGGAGAAAGGGCAGAGAATAAGCATTTAGAGCTAGGATAATTCATTAATGGAAGGCAGTTAGAAATCTTAAAGATGTTCTCCCTTAACTCTCTCTGTTTTAACTTAAAAAAGTCAGCTACTGGGGCGCCTGGGTGGCTCAGTCGGTTGGATGTCCGACTTCGCTCAGGTCATGATCTCGCAGTCTGTGAGTTCAAGCCCCGTGTCGGGCTCTGTGCTGACAGCTCAGAGCCTGGAGCCTGTTTCGGATTCTGTGTCTCCCTCTCTCTCTGACCTTCCCCCGTTCATGCTCTGTCTCTCTCTCAAAAATGAGTAAATGTTAAAAAAAAAAAAATGAAAAAAAAAAGTCAGCTACTACATGGAGTTCAGAAAAGATGTGGATGGACAACAGCTCTTAGATTTAGAAATAAGGAGATCCTTTTTTGATACTTTAGAGAGAATGCTCCAATAGAGGGATGAAGATGAATACTAGCTGATAATTTATTCATTTATTCAGTCTTTCCTTCATCTAGCCAAAGAGGAATGGATGTGGGGGAGAAATCATTTTTAATGATTGTTTACATGTCAGACAGTGTCTGGAATACAAAAGGCAATTTTGCCCTGAAGGAGTGTACAGGCTGGTATGTTAGAGAAGAAGATTATTCCAAATAGAGTGTACTAAGTGTTAGAGGAGGGCTGTGTAGAAGTAAGAGGAGGTGTACATAATTCAGCACATGAGAAGATTCCCTCTTTAGTTAATTCTTGAAAGTTTGGTATCCATTCATTATTCATTCATTCATCATTCATTCTTTAAATATCTCTTAAGCACTTACTGATGTACCAGCTATTGTCCTAGGCACTTTGGATTCAACAGTGAATGAAACAAAGACCCTGGCCCTCTATGTTCTTATAGAGGCACATAACATAAGTTAGAGGGTACATGCTATGGGACAAGAAAAAGTTGAGTAAAGTAGAGGGAAAAGGACATATGGGTTCTTTTTTGTCCATTTTAAGTTTTCAAATAAGGTACATTACACTAACATTAAACATTAATTTTATAATGAAAAATTTCAAGCTTACACAAAAGTAATGAGAATGGCATAATGAATCTCCATATGCTTATCACTCAGATATACCAGTTACCAAAATTTTGCCACACTTGCTTCATGTGTCCTATTTTTGCTTTTTCTTCTTTTTTTACCAAAGATTAAAAAAAAAATTCCTGACACGATGTAATTTACCTCTATATACTGTAGTACGCATCTCTAAAACATAGGGACGTTTTCTTGTATAACTACAATATGATTATCACAACTCATAAACCTACTAATACAGAAGAGGCATTTGAGTCAAGACTTGAAGGACACAAAGTCCTCTCTATGAGCTCAGAAAAGAGAGTTTAGGCAGTGGGAACATCTGGTGTAAAGGTCCTAAGGAACAGGACAATGCCTAGCATATTTGAGACACACAGCAAGGAGTCCTGTGTGGCTGAAGCATGGTGACTGAGGGAAGAGTGGTAAGAGATAAGGTTTTGTAGGCCACTGTGAGGGGACTTTGACTCTGCTGTGAGTCAGACAGAGAGCTGTGACAGTTTTGAGTAGAGGACAAAATTAATTTTGTCAAAATTAATTAATTTGACAAAATTAAATTTATATTTAAAAAGGTCACTCTGGGGGCGCCTGGGTGGCTCAGTCGGTTAAGCGTCTGACTTCGGCTCAGGTCACCATCTCACAGTTCGTGAGTTTGAGCCCCACGTCGGGCTCTGTGCTTACAGCTCAGAGCCTGGAGCCTGTTTCAGATTCTGTGTCTCCCTCTCTCTGACCCTCCCCCGTTCATGCTCTGTCTCTCTCTGTCCCAAAAATAAATAAACGTTAAAAAAAAAATAAAAAGGTGACTCTGGATGCTCTGTTGAGAATAGAATGTAGGGGAGAAAGATAAAGAGAGGGGGGCCTAATTAGGAGCTTGTTGTTGGATTAGAAGATATATTTTTGTTAGTGGCTCGCTCCAAATGGTCATAGTGGAAATGACCAGGAGTGCTTGCATTTCGATATGTTTTGAAGGTAGAGTTAAATGGATTTCCTGATTGACTGACTTGAAGGAGAAAGGAAGGCATTAAGAAGCTCAGGTTTTTCACTTGAGTATGTGGAAGGATGGAACAGCTTTTGGAGCACCTCCAAGAGTTTACTCTTGGGCCTGGAGAGTTTGAGGTGTTTGTCACACATGTGGATGGAATACCTTGTTGAATATTTAAGGCTGGAGTTAGGGAGAAAAGTAGCAGAAAGCGTGGTCAGAAAGGGTGGTATGTATTAATAGTGGTTTGCACTATACTTTCAGCAGCCAGCTGGTGTGAATGTGGATGTTAAGAAGATACTGGTGTTTAAACTGGTGTTTAAACTGTTTATAATTTAGAACTTTTATCAGTTCTTTCTGCCGGTCTTTCAGAAAGAGGTAACTCAGTGAAGTGTGCAGTTCTGTTTTCTTTTTCTCAAACCATTCTTTCTGGTCAGGCAAGAATGAATAAATTAGGTGAAAGGTTTAATTAAAGTATTATACATTCCTTTTGTTATGGTTAAGTATGGTTCAGATGGAAAGTATTCATCTGTGTATTCTTGGGTCACTAGAAGTTGTCCCAGAGTATTTTGAAAATGTTGACTGATTAACTCAGAGACATTCACAAAATCTGACAGGAAATAGCCTGAGGTGGTCCAATAACTTTGCTGTAACCCTTGAAGGCCATGAATGTGATATTACTACCATCAGTTCCTTTCTTCCTGATTCTGAACTCACTAAAATTTAGATTAAAAAGAATAGCTATGTTTTTATGACATTTTGTAAATTTAAATATGAACTACTTAGGAAACTTGTCCAACAGCCTTATCTTCTTTTTTCTTCCCAGTTGTTGCCCTATTGGAGAGAGATTTTCATCATAGGTAGCCAGGTTGTTACTCTGGTGTGTATGTTATGGAAAGGACGTGGTTAACACAAATGCTAAAAGCTACTAAAAGCAGCTTTGTGCGATGCAGACTGATTGTGACTACCTTTATTTCTCCTTTGAAAAAAGACTATTTCTAATCTTCCTTTTGGATTGTTTGGAGTTCTGATTTGTATATCATAGAGTCATGTGGAGGATTGATACACCAATCTGGGGTTGTGGTGTAGTTTTCATCTGTTGTTCTAATGTCATCTCTGTGACTAAATTTAAATAACTAGGTGTTCGAGATGGGGACTCTTCGTGCCTGTGTATTTGACCCACATACCTCCCTAGCCTTCTCTGATCTGCTGGGAAAGGTCTGGTAGACAGGGATCAAAGTGTCACACGGGACTGGGGTTATCATCTGTTTTACTCAATTATTCCCTCTTCCCTGTCCTTCCCTACCCTCCCCATGAGCAAAAATAAGAGTGAAAAGGAGGCACTTACTCTCTTTTGCTTCTCTTGTATAGGAGATGCATCGGAGATTTGAGAATGCTCCTGATTCTGCCAAAACAAAAGCTCTGCAAACTGTTATTGAAATGAAGGTAAGTAAGAGTCTCCAAAGAAGCTTATGAGTCAGTTTACACTTTGAAGTGATTACATACTTTCATGTGTGAGTTTTAGAAAGTGGTATGTAACAATATTTTGCTTATTTTGTAGATTTAAGAAGAAATAGTAAGACAATGAAAAGATACTTTGTTTTTTTTTTATTTTTTATTTTTTTATTTTTTTAATTTATATATGAAATTTATTGTCAAATTGGTGTCCATACAACACCCAGTGCTCATCCCAAAAGGTGCCCTCCTCAATACCCATCACCCACCCTCTCCTCCCTCCCACCCCCCATCAACCCTCAGTTTGTTCTCAGTTCTCAACAGTCTCTTATGCTTTGGCTCTCTCCCACTCTAACCTCTTGTTTTTTTTTTTTTTTCCTTCCCCTCCCCCATGGGTTCCTGTTAAGTTTCTCAGGATCCACATAAGAGTGAAACCATATGGTATCTGTCTTTCTCTGTATGGCTTATTTCACTTAGCATCACACTCTCCAGTTCCATCCACGTTGCTACAAAAGGCCATATTTCATTTTTTCTCATTGCCACGTAGTATTCCATTGTGTATATAAACCACAATTTCTTTATCCATTCATCAGTTGATGGACATTTAGGCTCTTTCCATAATTTGGCTATTGTTGAGAGTGCTGCTATGAACATTGGGGTACAAGTGCCCCTATGCATCAGTACTCCTGTGTCCCTTGGATAAATTCCTAGCAGTGCTATTGCTGGGTCATAGGGTAGGTCTATTTTTAATTTTCTGAGGAACCTCCACACTGCTTTCCAGAGCGGCTGTGAAAAGACACTTTGAAAGAACTTTGGTTTTATTCCCTTTTAGTTATAGATCATAAGTCAGATGGGACCAAAAAGTTGTCCAGAATTCCTTTAAATCGGCTGTGTTTAAGCCTTTTGATCTCAGGACCCTTTTATTCTTTTAAAATGACAAGCTCATTCATTTATTTTTAGAAAATGTCTGCCTAATATTAACTCTAGTAACCATAGTTTGTCAATTGTTCTTTCATGTAAAAATGATGTTCCATGAAAAAACTACCTAATTCAGCTTGCAATTCAAAGAGGCACACAAGTGCTATTCTAAGGAACTACTATCATACTTCAATGTGCAGAAGTGCCTAGCTCCTTCCCATTTCATCACACAGAATATTAAAAAGATGTGTTCCTAAGGTTTGAGATTAATTAAAAGTAATAATTTTTACTGCTTCATTAAGGACATTCTCAAAGGAAGCAGTCTTTTTTAAAAATTTTTTAAGTAGGCTCCACACCCAGCATGGAGTGCAGTGTGGAGCTTGAACTCATGACCCTGAGATAAGACCTGAGCTGAGATCAAGAGTTGGACGCTTAACTGACTGAGCCACCCAGGCATCCCCCAAAGGAAGTAGTCTTTTAAAATTTTTATTTCTTGAGGCTCCTGGCTAGCTCAATTGGTCGAGCATGGGACTCTTGACCTCGAGGTTGTGAGATACCTCGAGGTTGTGATATACCTCGAGGTCATGAGTTTAAGCCCTACATTTGGCCTAGAGCTTACTTAAAAAAAAAAAACAAAAACAAAAAGCTTTTTTTAATACATTTTTTTTTTTCTGTGAGTACCCAATACTGAAGAGTGCAGTCACTGCTAGCATGGTTTGGTGCTATTGCCTGTTGTCCTAAGACACAAGCAGTTTTTTCCCACCATTGCTTTTATACCTGAAGTGCAAATGGTAACATAGTGGAGAGGGCAAATCAAATCATGGTATTATTATGAAAATAGTTTTGACTATGCAGACTTCTTGAAAAGGTCTGGGGGGATCCAGAACATAGAACATGGACCATGCTTTGTAAACCTCTGCTTTAAGTTAATGAATAGGTAGAAATCTTTAGGCTTTATGTTAGGTTGATTAAGACTTGTCTTCTTAAATTCCTTGGATTCAAAATTTGGCTTTACTTGAATCAATTGTATGACAATAGAGCAAGTAATTCCTAACCTCTCTATGCCTCAATTTCTGTATGGCTAGAAGGCGATAGTAATAGTATGTATCCCATAGGTTGTTTTGAGGTTTAAATTAGTTATAGCAAGTAAAACACTTTGAATACTACCTGGCATATAGTAAACTGTTAGCTGCTGCTCCTGTTATTATTTTTATGAAAAACATATTCTTTTTTTTTTAAACAACATACTCTTTCTTACAAAAGCTGAAAGACTTATAGGTAAGTCTTAGCTTCTTCATATTCCCTAAATCTTAGCTTCTTCCTATTCCCTAAAAAGTTTGACACTGTTTTTGTTTTGTGGGCCTTTATTCAATAGTTGTTGGTATGACAAGAATATTTAGTTATTAGTATATAGTTTTATGTAGAGAGATGCTTCTTAAGTACGGTTATAAGAATTTCTCTCTGAATTTAAATGATTTCATTCTAAAATTTTGTTTATTTGTGTCTATTTTTATTTCCAGTGGGGAAAGATTTACCAAACAAATTCTGAATTAGTGGAATTCTGGGTTCTTTGTAGTTAGGCAATTAGTAGTCTTGAACATAATCTTGTAAAGAGTCTTTAGAAAGGTTCAATTGTATGTTCTTATTTCCCACAAATCTATTTGTATGTTTTATTTCCTGAGCCCTGTTGAAACGTAAGAATAAAACACATGAATATACCTATGTTTCCAAAATTCTTTTACTTGCCTTTTGATAGAATGTGGAAGTGTAATAATTAACAGGCAGTGGAGCTATTTTAAGTTGTGTTAACTTTCGGCCATTCTGTTAAGAAAGCCTGAGATAATGGTGGCCCAGTTTGGTCAGGTGGATGCTATCCTGAAATCACAGCTGAAATAGTTGAGTTGCTGAGAGTGTGGCATGATCCTGAGAGAATTATGAAGATCAAGAATAGTCTTGGGGGGAAATGGGAAAAGAAGATGATTGATAGACAGTAAAAGAGCCCAACTATCATCAAGGTGATGTAGTTTTCTTTTTTCTCTCTTCTGCCTTTTCTTCCTCCTCTTCCTCCTATCTTTGCCTTCACCTTCCTTCTCTTGCTTTCTTCCCTCCTTCCATCTTCTCCTTCTCCACTTCCCCTTCTGCTTCCTCCTCCTCTAATTTTTTTCTTTTTCCTTTCGCAGTGGAGGAACAGGGAAGAATTACTGTACTGCTATAGGTTACAGTTTTGCTGGGTAGATAATGGCAGAATTATTGGAATGCACATGAATTGAGGATGATGGTGAGAGAGGAGTTTGCATGATCAGTCCAAGAATGTAGTGTGGATAGAAAGGAAGAGAATTCAGACTGTACTGACAGTTTGGGAGAAAATGTGACCATTAGTGAGGTGAAGATCTCTGTGAGGTTGAGGAATGGCAAATAGAGGATGATGGTGCACTAGGCCTGGGGAAAAGCCTGCAGTAGGCCTGGGTGATGATAGGATCCAGAGGGTAGTCCTGTCGACTGGATAGCTGAAGTGGACTGGTGGTTGAGGTCATTGAAATTCAGACATTGAAATCCTAGGATGATGGCAAGAGTGGCATTTGAAGGGAAGATTGATTGTGAGCCAGGTGCCAAAGATGTTTTTCAAATGGCCAAGAGGGATGGGGAAGTAGTGAGGAGGGGGTAGAGTGAAAAGGAGTATGAGCTGTAAAATAAAGGGAGCGGCATTGAGGAACTGGGAGGTTGCTTTTTCCCCTGCTCCTTTCTGGTACTGGGGGATTAGTGACCCTCATTGGAGAGAGTTCAGGGAAATTACATCCTTTTGGAAAGCCAGGTTTTACTTGGGGTAGGGAGACAACTTTTGAAAAAGAAAAAGTGAGGATTTGGGAAATTTAGCAAGCAACAGGGGATTTCAATAGGTTAGTGGAATTGGCTGATTAATGATGGGGAGACCCAGAGCTGGGCAAGTACAGAGTGGTAAGATGAAAAGGAATTTATTTACTTAGTTATTATACATTGTAGGAGTAAGAAACCTTGTTGGAAGGACTGTTCTCAAATAAACCCAGTCTCAGTCTGATTGAGTTGGTGCTAGAATTAGTTGAGCGTATCAGATACTACTTTTCTGTCCTGATTTCAGCGAGTAGCCTGACACGTCTCTTATCTGGGCAGTCAGTGCCTTCTTCGTGACTTTCAGTTACAGTTTGGTCCCTTTTGGGGAGAAGCTTTTATGGGACATGATTTGGTAGTGAGGGTGCTGATTTGGTCAAGAGCTGCCCATGTGTTTGTGTTGGAGTTAGAGGAGAAAATGGATAATGTGTCTTGGGGGCCTTATGGCGGCTTTGTAGAGTTAGAGGCTGTCTGTGTGATGTGTGGAGCTTGAGTTGATTGCTGAAGGTGATTTTGTCTTGTGTGAAGCACCAGTGATGCTAGAAATACACTCCTTCTTTCCACTGGCTCCCTTTCATTATCCATCTTCCCCTCCCCAAACTAATGTCAGAGGTAACACATTTCATTTGCAGGTTAGTCGCATGTGTATGCCTAGTATTTCAGTTGTTATTCTTTTTTTTTTTTTAAGTTTATTTGTTTTGGGGGGGAGGGGTAGAGAGAAAGGGGGAGAGAGAATCACTCTGTGCTGTCATCATGGAGCCTGATGTGGGGCTTGATCCCACAAACTGTGAGATCAGGACCTGAGCCAAAATCAAGAGCTGGATGCTCAACCGACGGGGCCACCCAGTTGCTTCTTTAGTTATTCTTAAGGGACTACATCCTGATCTTTCTAGGAAGATTTATTATAATGTTAAAGGTGAATTTTCAGATAGTGCAATTGAAATAGTTTACAGGCATACCTCGTTTTATTGCTTCACTTTATTGTGTTTTGCAGAAACTGTATTTTTTACAAATTGAAGGTTTATGGCACCCCTGCATCAAGCAGGTCTTTTGGCACTGTTTTTCCAATAGCATTTGCTCAATTCGTGTCTCTGTGTCACATTTTAGTAATTCTCCCAATATTTCAAACTTTTCATTACTGTTCTGGTGATCTGTGATCAGTGGTCTTTGATATTACTACTGATACTTTTTAGTACTATATTACTTTGATATTACTACTGCCACAAACTGTGCACATATAAGATGGCAAACTTGACAAATGTGTGCATTCTGCCTATTCCACTGACCTGCTGTTCCCCCGTCTCTCTCCCTCTCCTTGGGCCTCCCTAGTCCCTGAGACACAACGATACTGAAATTAGGCCAAATAATAACCTTGCAGTGGTCTCTGAGTGTTCAAGTGAAAAGAGGCTCATATCTCTCACTTTAAATCAAAAGCTAGAAATGATTAAGCTTAGTGAGAAAGGCATGTCCAAAGTTGAGATAGATTGAAAGCCAGACCTTTTGCACCAAACAGCCAAATTGTGAATGCAGAGGAAAAGTTCTTGAAGGAAACGAAAGGTTCTACTCTAGTGAACACACGAATGATAAGAAAGTGAAACAACCTTATTGCTCATATGGAGAAAGTATTAGTGGTCTGGATAGAAGATAAAACCAGCTACAATGTTCACTTAAGCCAAAGCCTAATCCAGCACAAGGCTCTAAGTCTCTTCAGTTCTGTGAAGGGTGAAAGAGGTGAGGAAGCTGCAGAAGAAAAGTTTGAACCAACAGAGGTTGGTTCATGAAGTTTAAGGAAAGAAGCCATTTCCATAACATAAAAGTGCAAGGTAAAAGAGCAGGTACTGATGGAGAAGGTGTAGCAAATTATCCAGAAGACCTAGTTAAGATCATTGATAAAGGTGACTCCACTAAACAACAGATTTTCAATGTAAATGAAACAACTTTCTTTTTTTTTTATTGTTAATTAAAAAATTGTTAATGCTTATTTATTTTGAGAGAGAGAGCGAGAGCGAGAGAGTGCACAAGCAGAGGAGGGACAGAGAGAGAGGGAGACACAGAATCTGAAGCAGGCTCCAGGCTCTGAGCTGTCAGCACAGAGCCTGACGCAGAGCCTGAACCCACAAACCATGAGATCATGACCTGAGCCGAAGTCAAATGCTTAACCAGCTGAGCCACCCAGGCACCCCTATATGAAACAGCTTTCTATTGGAAGAAGAAACCATTTAGGACTTTCATAGCTAGAGGAGAAGTCAGTACCTGGCTTCAAAGCTTCAAAAGATAGGCTGGCTCTCTTGTTTAGGGGCTAACTCAGCCAGTGACATTTAAGTTGAAGCCAGTGCTCATTTATCATTCCAAAAACTCTGAGGGCCATAAGAATTATGCTGATTCTACTCTGGCTGTGCTCTGTAAACAAAGCCTAGATGGCAGCACATCTGTTTGCAGCATAGTTTACTGAATATTTTAAGCCCGCTTGTTGGGACCTACTACAGAGAGAAAGATTGCCTTAAAAATATGGCTGTTCAATTGACAATGCACCTGCTCACTGAAGAGCTCTAATGGAGATGTACAAAGAGATTATTGTTGTTCTCATGCATACTGACAAAATATTCATTCTGCAGCCCATGGATCAGGGAGTCATTTTGACTTTCAGGTCTTATTATTTAAGAAATATATTTGTGAGGCTACAGCTGCCATAGATAGTGATTCCTATGAAAGATCTGGGCCACGTAGATTGAAAACCTTATGGAAAGGATTTGCCATTCCTGATGCCAGTAAGAACATTTGTGATTCATGGGAAGAAGTAAAAATCTCAACCTGAACAGGAGTTTGGAAGAAGTTGATTCCAACCCTCTTGGATGACTGTGAGGGGTCCAAAACTTCAGTGGAAGAAGAGCTGCAAATGGAGTAGATAATAGCAAGAGAACTAGAATCAGAAGTGGAGCATGAAGATGTGACTGAGTTTCTTGACTCTTATGCTAAAACTTGAACATATGAGGAGTAGCTTCTTATAGAGGAGCAAAGTGAGTGGTTTCTTAAGATGGACTCTACTCCTAGTGAAGATGCCGTGAAGATTGTTGAAATGACAACCAAGTATTTAGAATATT
Source organism: Herpailurus yagouaroundi (assembly GCF_014898765.1). NCBI lineage: Eukaryota > Metazoa > Chordata > Mammalia > Carnivora > Felidae > Herpailurus > Herpailurus yagouaroundi. The sequence goes on from NW_024412572.1 coordinate 6,878,296, forward strand.
ACATAATCTTAGTTGATAAAGTAGCAGCAGGGTTTGAGAGGGTGGGCTCCATTAAATTTTTTTTAAATGTTTATTATTTAAAAAAATTTTTTTTAATGTTTATTTTTTGAGAGAGAGATACAGTTTGAACAGGGGAGGGGCAGAGAAAGAGGGAAACACAGAATCCGGAGCAGGCTCCAGGCTTTGAGCTGTCAGCACAGAGCCTGACGTGGGGCTCGAACCCACGAATTGTGAGATCATGACCTGAGCCAAAGTCGGATGCCCAGCCAACTGAGCCACCCAGGTGCCCGTATACTCTCAACTTTAAACAAAAGGGTGCAGACTGGAGGAGGAGACAGAGGAAAAATGATATTATAGATACGAGCTATCTTCCTTTCACCTAAGTGGCCATAAAGGATATATTAATTTAGAAGCAAGACACCAGTTGCTAGACAGCAGTTTTTCTGCATATTTATCTTTATTAAATCCAACATCTGTAAAGACTGAGATTTTCAACTTCTCTGATTCTTTGTGAATAATGTCTAAATCTTCCATTGTCTTCAGGATTCAAAAATTTCCTCTATGGAGCGTGGACTCCGAGACTTGGAAGAGGAAATTCAGATGCTGAAATCAAATGGAGCCTTGAGTACTGAAGAACGGGAGGAAGAAATGAAACAAATGGAGGTCTATCGGAGCCATTCTAAATTTATGAAAAATAAGGTAATGGTGTGTGATACTGTAATTTTTAAAAGAGGTTTGAGAAGTTGATGCATATTTCTGTTTCCTTAGTGATGATGAAGAGCTTCACATTGTTTTATCAAACTTCAGGGAAGAAGACTTATAATTCTTTCGAATTGACTTTCCCAGAATTAAAGTCAGAATTACTGATATAGTTATTTCAAGTTTTCCCTTAAAAGAAAATTATTCATCGTATAATGCTGATATGTATTGTCACAGTTTAACATTTATATCTGTTAGTACTTCAGAAGTGATTCAATAAATTCCATCAAATTGAGTTTTTCTCACAACATGAGACACCAAGTTCTTTACCTCTTGTGTAGTTGTAGTTTAATAGTCAAACCCTGAGAGGCTGAACCCAGTCCCCCTACCTTTTTTTTTTTTTTTCCTGAAATGTCTTAAATCATGTTTTCCTTTCAAATACAGTTACATAAAAAGGAAGGCCCTTTGGTCCGTTCCCTAGAAAAGATCCATTTGTATCAGGTTTATTGTTTCCCATGTGTACTTCTGATATATCTATAGTAGGATACATACCAGAGAGACATGTCAGTTCATATGTATTAACTAGGCACAATATTTTTTCCTTAGATCCAAAGCCATTTAGTTTGATTCTATACCTATTTAGGCAAATTGGAAGATCTAGTTTATTACGGCTATCAATTTGCCAGGTTTGTTTTGGTTTAATTAAAAACCTAATTGTGATGATAAAATATTAGCTAGAAAATAAATACCTCCTGCATCCCAATTGTATTAGTTCCCCAGTTTCTCAGAACAGAAAACTATAAAGGAATGATACACCATTATTCTAACCCCCTCTCCTGTTTCTAATTTCTTGCTGTGGTATCCATACCTGGCATAAAAGTCTGTAAAATATTCCTTTATTATTTTAAGAATCTGTTATCAGTGACTATTGACAATTTATATTAATTTTAGAACTTAACAATTCACATATCCAACTTTCTGTTAGTTTGTATTTTTCACGCTGATTTGAGAACAAAATATGCTACAGTATAATTTCTGCCTACCATTTGCTGATGGGTACATTTGAGTCCATTTAAAAAAATCCTGTGAATGAAAATAGAGAATCATCTAGGGTGCTTTGAAGAGGGAATTAAGGGAACAGATTTGATTGTGTTATTTAAATTATTGTCATTTCCAGTTACTGCTCTGGCTGAAAAGCAGATAATACCTAAATTGACACATAAGTGAAAAAGAATAACAATGTCGTGACAGGTAGAACAACTGAAGGAGGAGCTAAGTTCGAAAGAGGCTCAAGGGGAGGAGCTGAAAAAGAGAGCGGCTGGTCTTCAGGCTGAGGTCTTTGCCGTAAGATTTACTCTTTGTGAGCAGTGATCCCACAGTGGGACCCTGCTGGCTCTGGCTTCTGGGTGGCTTATACTTTCATTCTCTTTGGTTGGCAGCTTTGCCCAATACTAGCACTAACCAGCCTGCTCTGCTCTTTAACCGACTCATGTTCACCAGTTTGACCCATATGTCACTTTGTGTGCAGTGAGCCTTCACATGTTCTGGAAGCCCTATATCTGGTTCTTTATTGTTGCTTTTGTCACTGTATGGATTGTACTTCAAAATTTGTTTTTTCTTAAGTCCTTTCCTTTTGTAGATACTTGCTGTTTATATGAATGATGATCTCTCTTCTTTGGTATAAGAATATGTAGATGTTCTAGGTTGTAGTGTTTATCTGAATTTAAAATTCTTTTTTTTAAAAGTGAGGTATAATTGATACATGTACAACATAATGATTTGAGATATATCTATCTGACCTCTACAGTAAGTCTAGTTAACATCCTACATAGTACCCATGCATAGTTACAATTTTATTTTCTTCTTGTGATGAGAACTTTTAATATTGACTCTCATAGAATTTGAAATTCTTGAGTAAAGTGCTTTAACTTCATATGTATTATCTTTAAGTCACCATTAGGTGATTTTACAACAGATGTTACTTTTTTTTTAGAACAGATATATAGAAAGTGATTTGCTTATTTAGAGTTATCTAGTAAATTAGAATTAGCATGAAACATACTTTAAGTGTCTAAATCTAGTTTAATCTTCTGTTTAAAGAACTTAAATTCCATTTCAAAATATAATAAAAAAATAATAAAGTAGCTAACATGTAAGCATTTATAACCTGCTAAGGTAGGTATATTATCACCCCCAAATTATAGATGAGGAAACTGAGGTAACAGAGTGGTGCTTAGGAAATATAACTAGTGCCTGAAACCAGTATCACACTGTATGTTAACTAAAATTTAAATTAAAAAAAAAAAAAAAGAAATATAGTTAGTAAGAGGCAGAGTTTGATTTTTATGTAAGCAGTCTGATTCCAGAACCCATGCTGGTAAGCTCTTCAGTCTACTTACTGCTCTGTGGCTAGGCCATGTGCACATATGTCACACAAATGTCAGGAAAAACTGCTCCTGAAAGTAATTGTGGGATAAGACAGGAATGCAGCATTATTAAAACAAAACAAAACAAAACAAAACAAAACAAAACAAAACTTGTGCTAATTTGATATTTTGCTATTTATGGACCACTTTATAATACAGATAATAAAGTGACATATTTTGTCTAAAAGGGACTAATTTGGTTTTGGTTTACAGTAACTGTATTATCTAGAGGAGTAGTTGATCTATAACTTTACTTTTTTTTTCTTACCTATTATAAATATTTCTTTGTTATACCAAACAACATTCCATACATTATTTTATTTAATGTCTAAATACAGTAACATTAGTTTACTTGCTCCATTTACTGATTAGGAAAACAAGACTTAGAAAGGTAATTACTCAAAGACATACTTATCCTCAGGTGTGATTGCAAAGCCTTGTGCTCCTAACTTTTATTGAAAATGTGTGCTTCTAAACTCTGCTTTCCATTTAGAATATTTTCTTCCTTTTTCATTCTTTATGGTCAATATAGTAATATTTGAAGATCATTTAAAAATGTAGATGCTGAGGAAACAAGGATTTTATATTTATTTTTAATCACATGATTGGAAGTAGTTGGAAATTTGAGTAATCTTTAAGCCGTAATAGTTCTTTAGCTGAGGAAGTGATAAAATTTTAAACATTTCTCCTAATCAATTCATACCATAAGTGTATTTTTAGTGCAACCTGTATGTTAAGGATAGAAAAATACTAATATGTGTTTTTTGTTAGGAAAGGGATGTCATGAAAGATGCCACAGCATTACAGTATGTGGTAACTCAGGGTACATCTGTATATTACAGGATGAAGATAGCTGCCATTTACAGTTATCTTCCACTGACATTCTTAGTATCCTATAGTAGTTTGCATACAATAAACATATAGAAATATTTGTTGAATGAATGAATAATTAATTAAATCTGCAAATAGAATTTTCATGCATATGAGAAAAGGCTTGTCTTGTTGCTAAGCAAGAAGAGTAAATTAGAAATTAATTTTTAGTGCTCCTTAAAAGTCTAATTTTAATTTGTTTTTTATTTTTAAAATATTTTTATTTATTTTTGAGAGAGAGAGAGAGAGAGACAAAGCATGAGTGGGGGAGGGGCAGAGAGAGAGAGAGAGACATAGAATGTGAAGCAGGCCCCAGGCTCTGAGCTGTCAGCACAGAGCTTGACATGGAGCTCAAATTCATGAACTGCAAAATCATGATCTGGGTTGAAGTCAGACGCTTAACTGCCTGAGCCACCCAGGCATCCCAAAAGTCTAATTTTAATTAAAGTAATATTTATTTCACACTTCCTCATGTGAAATTGTTCTCAAAATTGTCCTTTATACCTCAGATTATTATAGTACAGATTCTGTAGATGTAAAAAAATACAAAGTACTTTTCGTTTCATCAGTAATACTGAAATAAATTATGGACTTCTTATGGGATTTATACTTCTGGTCATTAATCTGTTAGCGCACAGCTAGCTACCTTGCTAGGCACTAGACAGAATGTAAAAGCAATTCTGATTTTTGTTTATTTGTTGTACATTTACAATAACAGACTATTTAGAAAATTCTTAGATGTAAATGAGATGTTTGAAATAAAAATTTTTTAAAGTTAAGATGAGAAATTTATGGGAGAATGAATGGACACCTCTTGACTTACAGATTTTCTGTCAGATAATTCAGATTCAAATTACACATGTAGATTCTTATGGCTGAGCTTTTATGCATTTAAGTCATATACTTTTATCCATTTAGTTCATACGACGTGTTGTAGATGATAGAACTTTGTTGGTGGAATCTTTTTTTAGGTCAGTAACTCCTCAAAATTATGTGATTTCTAAAAGGCACAGGTTTATAATGCCTTAAAACACTAATGGTGGCTTTTTAAGATAAGGATTTTATGTAAACTTTTGTTTGTGAATGAAAAAATAAAAAGTATACTAGCAGCAGCTTTCGAATTTCGCTTTAAATGGCAATGCTAGGAGGTTTTCTTTTTTCCTTCTGTTTTACATCTACACTAATCCTGCTTTATGTTTTAAGAGGTCTGACTTAATAAAATGAAAACTGATCAGCACAATAGTATTCAGGTGCTTCCTGCTATCTCATAGTAGTCTAATTGAATTGGGATTTTTCTCTGTCTCTTCTTTTTCTAAGAGATTTTGAAGAGTATTTAGGAAACACAATAATTGAAAACTGGGATATCCCTATTTGTTGAAAACCTGGTTTTTTTTTTTTGTTGTTGTTGTTGTTTTTTGTGGTGGGTGGTTATCAAAGATTAGGTGATACAAAAAGATAAATTGTGTTTTCTCATAAAACTAATGCTATAGTTAGTATTTTGTGACTCAGATCTGTCAAAAAGATTCAGATCAGAGGTGATTGTTTCATTTCTTTTTTACTTACAATGTTCTGTTTTTTCCTCTAGATTGGTCAGGTGAAGCAGGAGCTGTCCAGAAAGGACACAGAACTACTAGCCCTACAGACAAAGCTAGAAACACTCACAAACCAGTTTTCAGACAGTAAGCAACACATTGAAGTGCTGAAGGAGTCCTTGACTGCTAAAGAACAAAGGGCTGCCATCCTACAGACCGAGGTAAAATGAATTCTGGAATTTTCAAGGAGCCAATTCCTTGGCACCTTTCACATGCCAATTCCTTGGCACCTTTACCTGTGCTGTTTTTGTTAGATTTGGGAGATATGAATGATGTAATGATTAATTCTTTAGCAGTGTGATCAGTTACTGCAGTAAAAATGTAACTATCTTGTTTCAGTTCTTAGATCTAATAAGTTAAATCTGGTGCAGTTTGTGCATGTTTTTAATTCTTTAGACGTTCCCTAAGTTTGTGCTTCTAACATTATGAAATGTAACGATAGTTGTTAAAAAGAAATCTAAATGAGTATTTTGTTCTGACCCATGTGAATTTTCTAGTCGTGAATGACAGTGACTTTGGTTACCCTGTGTTTAGATTATTAAGTGTTCTTAATTTTTGATATAATGAATAGCTTTATGTAGGCAAACTGCAGAATCTAGAAGTGTTTTAGATCTTGTTTTGAATAATAGATTGTTAGATGATGTGCCTTCATTTCCTGTTTGAAAATAAAGTTATTATTTTTAGAGATCTTAGATTATTTAGTTTTTCAGCCCTGATTTTAGGTAGGAATACCCTAAATAATTCCATACAGATGAGAATCTGTCATAATTGTAATGATCAAAGAGAAGGAATTGATGATGTTATTTTGATTTACTGTCTTAAATATTTTTTTAAAGATATAGTGAAATAGGGAATTTAGGTAGAAATAGGTAAGTAGTTCTGCTTTAACGTTTTTTATTTATTTTTGAGACAGAGAGAGACAGAGCATGAACGGGGGAGGGGCAGAGAGAGAGGGAGACACAGAATCTGAAGCAGGCTCCAGGCTCTGAGCCATCAGCCCAGAGCCCGATGCGGGGCTCGAACTCACGGACCGCGAGATTGTGACCTGAGCTGAAGTCGGACGCTTAACCGACTGAGCCACCCAGGCGCCCCAAGTAGTTCTGCTTTATAGAAGAAAAGGCATACAATGTGGATTAGTTTTTTTTCTTTTCATTTAAAGAATCAGATAGGTAAATAAGGGCTTAGTTAGGGAAAAGGGAAAAGAGGAATTAGGAGTAAAAAGAAGGTATAAAAACATAGACCCAGAAGATTGAGAATCTTCAAGTGAGGAGGAATGGGTAAATGGCCAAAACTCTTTCATGTAATATTTCATTTTTGTACAGTTTGGGACTTCGCTGAAAATGAGGGATTTGGATGATATGTTTGTAATTTTCCTTATAACCTATACTGTTTCTATTTCAGTCATGTCTCATGTTATCATGATAACTTCATTTTCCCTCACAGGGATATTTTGGATAAAATTAGGTTTTGGCTGCAGGGCCATAGTTTGAAATTCAGCTTTACCACTTATTCTCAGGTACATGATCCTGGGTTATTTAACTTCATTGTGCTTCACTTTCCCCACCTCTGTAAGATGACAAGAGTAGGAGTGTCTGCCTCATCAGCCTAGTGCCTGGCACGCAATAAAATCTTTGTCTATTCGTTATTGTCATCATTATTGCTATTGTAATAAAATCAGCTAATATATAATCTCTGAAAATATTAAGAGAACACAGTTGGTTTTCTCTTCAATGGCATAAACTTTGTTTAGAAGATATGCTCTTTCATATGTTTATGAAGCTAATTTTATGTTCATCCAGGGAATTACAAATATAAAATTATCTGGAAAATGTTACCTGCAAAATTACTAATGGCTTTATTAGAATTTTTCACCCCAGTAACTGGTGTGCATGCAGTACTGCATAAAGGTCAGAAGAGGGTGCCAGTGTTTTAGAGGTGAGCCTACGTCCAAGTTTTCTACTGTGATAGCATTGGCTGGTGGTGGCAAGTGTGTGAATCAGAGAACCAGGCAGTTGGTTAATGATAATGCAAACATTTAAAAGCTTGTCACAGTCTAATAAATTACTTTTTCCTCTTGGCAATCCATCCTTTTCTTTGTACCCCTCTCAAATAATGTTCTTATTCGCTAGGTCTCACACAGATGGGCTCGTGATTGATTTCTTGTACCATAGAGACTAAAGACTATTTGTGGTCATTCTTGAATGGTTCTTATATTTGTTTTTAGCCATTATGGAAGTAACTGAGTTTCAGTGATTACCCCTATAAGTTACTAGGACAAATTGCTCAAATATGACTATCTCATCCAAAAGGGTGACAGTGTAAAAGCTAATGTTTACCTTTTGAATCTAGAATGATTGTATGAATGTGATATGCCTATTTGTTAGCATGTACTTTTTTTTCTCAAATTACATTGGTGACATTTGACCAGGGTCACTTTTTCCAAAGCATCTTTCTCATGAGAGCCCAATAAAAGGCAGTTTGAACCAGCTCTTTGAACAAATTCTCATATATTTTCTGTAATTTGTTCTTAACTGATCTAGTTCTCATTTCTTCAGCTGTCTTGGACTTTGATCTAATGCTCACATCACTAAGCATGTGTGAAAAAGAACATGGATCAAGGAGTTTTTAAAAATCCTTAAAGTAAAATGGGGATATGGGAAAAGACCTGATTTTTTTCTTTTCTTTTTTTTTTTTTCCTGTTCATGGTCCAGGGAATGAGGCCCTCTTGTGATGGGCAGTGTACAATATATATAGTATCTCTGGAATTGCTCCTGTTTTATGAACATCTCTTCTAATCTGTTAACCTTCACAGAAGTGGTCTGGATCTAGTAACATAGTGGTTAAAAGCATGGGCTTTGGAGTCAGACCTAAATTTGAAATGCAACTGTCTGTGTTCATTAGTTATGTGATATTGGATGAATTACTTTACCTCTTTAATCCTTTAATTCCTCATCTGTAAATGAGGATAATGATAGTACCAGCTTCCTAAGGTTTTTGTGGCTAGAATAGATGTTTAATTATGTAGCTCTCCTCTGAATTTAGAGGGAATTATTAAATGTCAGTGGATTTCAAATATTTTTAAATATTTATAAGCACTTTTATTTGATCTCTGTTGTTTTATGTGATCCTCAGATTAATGGTATGGATTAGGTAAGATAAGGATTGTTGTTTTTATTGTTGAGAGTTACATGAAGTTTTAAATTAGCACATTGCTTTTGATTGGCACTTGGGGCCACTCTCACTAATACCCTGGGACTTTCAGGAAATTATAATATAATATTTTCAAGAAATTTTCTATTTTATGCCCACTTTCTTGTTTCTGAGTCTTGATGACGTACCATGGACCTTACAATGAATTTATTTTGTTTGAGTTCTCAATGAGCAGAGCTGATTTTATCAGTATGTTAAAATAATGGAAGCCTTATTGCCTCAAAGTAATACAATTTTTTTCTTTTCCAGAACATTTAATTTTAGAATTCTATTTATTTTTTATTTTTTTAATGTTTATTTTGAGAGAGAGAAAGAGAGTATGCCCATACACACAAGCGGGGTAGGGGCAGAGAGAGAGAGAGAGAGAGAGAGAGAGAGAGAGAGAGAATCCCAAGCAGGCTCCATGCTCAGTGCAGAGCTTGATCTCATAAACTCTGAGATCATGACCTGACCCAAAATCAAGTATCAGATGATACCCAGGCGTCCCTAGAGTTCTGTTTATTATAGGTGAATGGTATCATCCATTTCTTACTGACAGTTTATAGGAAGTGGCTTTTCTTTCAGAGTTGGTCAGACTCAGCATCCAGCACAAAGTAAAGAACTGCCCAGGCTCTAGCATGTTTAGGCACTGGAGCTTAGGCATTGTTGTTTGACATGCACCTTCTGCTTGCATTCCCAACCAAACGCCCCAATATGCTGTGCTCTTCAAACTAGAGTTTTGACTTCCCCAGTATACTTAGAGTTAGTAATACACCCTTAGGGCTAGAGTGCATTTGAGAGATAATCTAGTTAAAAAACATATTTGATAATACCTAACATTAAATGCTTTCTGCGTATCATGCAGGGGTGTATACTTTCTTTCATTTTCTTAGTTAGCATTACAGTAATCTTCTAGCAAATAAGAATTGTCATAATGTTTTATAGGTGGCACACTGAAGCTTGGAGAGATGGAGGTTACATGACTTACTGCCTGGGATTCAGAGTCTGATCAATTGAAACTCCGAAACTTATGTTCTTGATCATAATGCTATAATGCCTCCTTGTGTGGAATCTGAATATATGTGTATATATGAAACAACTCAGAATAAAGGAGGATTTGGCATCATGTGGTGGTTTGGGATATTTTTCAGTGACTGTTTCTCTCCCAGTGTTCTAGGTGGATCATTGTTCCAATACCATTGTGAGCAGTGTTTAGCCAGGTATGAGTCATGGGGTAGTGGTGGGGGCAGGTACTGCAGTATAACATTGGTGTGGTATTCAAGTGAGCTTGTGAAGATGGCCTGTCTAGCTTCTGAGTGCCCCTTCTTCCTTCTCATTCCCTCTATACCTGAGTAGAAGATCATTTTAGAGAAAGAGTGTTGGCAGAGTAGAGGTACATATTATTATACCAGAGGCTTTCAGATCTGGGGGGCTCCCTGCCACCACCACCAGTCTCCCAACTCCAGTGGTGAATTAGCACCATTCACAGTGGTGAACGTGTCTTGTTTGTGGAGATGCTAATAATGATAAACTTGAGAAAATGCCAGGAAAACATAAGTGTTAAGTATTGCTGTTAATATACTAGGAGAATAAAAACAGTGTATAAATTTCAAATGTTCAGTATAAAATTTAGTCTATCTAGTGGAGAATAGAAAAGAATGAGGCAGTGAGGATGGGGAGAAACAAGATGGTATGTAGACACCAAAAATGTTGGCCAAAATTGTATGAATATGGGAAAGGCAATATATGCAATGAATTAAACGTAGATTAAAATACAGACCTCGAGGTGCCTGGGTGGCTCAGTCAGTTAAGCATCCAACTCTTGGTTTCAGCTCAGGTCGTGATCTCACAGTTCGTGGGTTCAAGCTCTGCATTGGGCTCTGTGCTGTCAGCGTGGAGCCTGCTTGGCATTCTCTATCTCCCTCCCTATCACTCCCTCACCCCCCCCCCCCGCCACTTGCACTGTCTCCCTCTCTCTCTCAAAATAAATAAATAAACTTAAAGAAATAAATAAACTTAAAAAAATACAGACCTCAATTGGGCTAAAAAATAAGATACAGAAATATCCTGTCAATAAGAGTTAAGCATAAAACAAAAAAATAGCAGAATTAAAAATAAAAAATAGATAAAATTTGGGGTGCCTGGGTGGCTCAGTCGGTTAAGCGTCTGACTTCGGCTTAGGTCACGATCTCATAGTTTGTGAGTTCGAGCCCCGCGTCGGACTCTGTGCTGACAGCTCGGAGCCTGGAGCCTGTTTCGGATTCTGTGTCTCCCTCTTTCTCTGCCCCTCCCCTGCTCATGCTCTGTCTCTCTCTATCTCAAAAATAAATAAACATTAAAAAAAATTAAAAAAAAAGATAAAATTTAAAAAATAAAAGGTTTATCAAGAAAATATACCCTCCCACTTATTTTAACATTAATTAAATTATCTTTTAAGGCAAAGAAGTTATAAAGCACAAAGAGCGATGTTATGTACTGATAAAAAGAGCAGTAGATCAAGAAAATAAGATGATTGTGAACATTTATGCATCTAACAACATTGTCTTTAAATGTGTAAAACAACAGTGGTGAGAAATAGATGAAACCAACAGTTGCAGTTGCTCATTAGTACAGATTGCTTTCAGAGCTTGATCAAAGAAACAAAAGTAAAAAACAATTCAGGAAATTTCAGTAACATTAATAAGCTCAAATAGGTATTCTGTAAAATATTGCACTAACAAATATAGAAAACACTTTTTAAGAACTTCTTGAATAGTCATAAAAATCAAATGTGTTAGGCCACAGAGGATATGTCAAAATTCCCAAGAATTAAAGTCACCTGGACTGTGTTCTTTGACGCCAGTGTAGCAGAATTAGAAATCAGTGATGAAGGGGCATCTGGGTGGCTCAGTCGGTTGAATGTCCGACTTTGGTTCATGTCATGATCTCATGATTCATGAGGTCAAGCCCACATTGGGCTCTGTGCTGACAGCTCAGAGCCTGGAGTCTGCTTTGGATTCTGTGTCTCCCTCTCTTTGTGCCCCTTGCCTACTCACACACTCTCTCTCAAAAATAAATTAAAAAAAAAAATCAGTAATGAAGAATTGCAACATAAAACAAATAAATTTGGAATCTGAAAATGTAGTACTTTTTAGTATAATCGACACATAATATTACATTAAGTTTCAGGTGTACAACTCAGTGATTTGTTTATGTTATGCTGTGTCCACCACAAGTATAGTTACCATCTGTCCCATTATGTTGCTGTTACAATATCATTGTATTCATTATGCTGTGCATTTATTCCTGTGACATATTTATTCCATATTTACAAGCTTGTACCTCCCACTCCCCTTCACCCAATTTGCCTAACCCCCCACTCCCCTGCCCTCTGGCAACCATCAGTTTGTCTTCTGTATTTATAGGCCTGATTGTGCTTTTTTTATTTATTCATTTTTTTGTTTTTAAATGCCACTTAGGAGTGGAATCATATGGTATTTGTCTTTCTCAGTCTGACTTACTTCACTTAGCATAGTATTCTCTAGGCCCATTCATATTGTCTCAAATGGCAAGATCTCATCCTTTTTATGGCTGTGTAATATTTCATTGTATACATATCATGTTTTCCTTATCCATTTGTCTATTGATGGACACTTAGATTACTTCCATATCTGGGCTTTTGGAAATAATGCTGCAGTAAACATAGGGGTGCATGTATCTTTTTGAATTAGTGTTGAAAATATACTACTTAATGACCATGGGTTGAAGGAGACTGGAACAGAAAGCAAAAGAAAATCTGTGGGGTACAACTAATTCTCTAGTATCTAGAGGGAAATGTCTAGTTTTTATGTTTATTGGAAAATAATAAAGAATAAATGCAAATAAGCTAAGTATATAAGTCTGGAAACTAGGAAAAAAATAACAAAACCAAAGAAACAGTAAAATGGAGGGTAACAGATACTAAGTAAGCAATCAGTAGAGGATAAAATAAACTAAGTGTTGTTTAAAAAGGCTAATCAGATAGGAATGTCTCTTACAGAATGATAAAGAACTACTAGCACCATACAATTTAAAAATAATAAAAGACATTTATAAGCAATTATATTCTGATAAGCTTATAAAGACAGAACAAAAGAATACATTTCTGGAAAATGTGACAAAGTAGGTTCAAGAATTAATAGAAAACATGAACAGTAATCATTATAGAAAATTAAAATGGTATTCAGCCTCAACCCTATCTCCTTCTAAATCCTGTGACTCGGCTTGCCAGGAGAGCTTTATAAAACATTAAAAAATAATCATTTTTTATATTTAATGTTTTCCAAAAAGTAGAAGAAGCAAGAAAGCCCAAGAATCTACAAGAGGATACAAGGAAAAAGAAATAAATTCAGAGATCTGTTGTTATCAATAAGTGGTATGATTTAATACTGTAAGATATCAGTTCTCCCCAAAATAGTATTTACATATTTTTCAATTCCAATGAAAATACTCAGCAGTATTTTTTTAGAAACTCATTTTACTTTAAGTTTTACATGGACAAGTCACAAAAGATGTATCATTTCACTTGTATGTGGGACCTAGAAAAGTCAGATTCATAAAGATAGAAGGAGAATGGTGGTTGTTATGAGCTGGGGAGAATGGAGAAGGTTTTTTTTTTTTTAAGTGGAACAGTTTTTGTTTTGTAAGATGAAGGGAGTTATGGAGATTGGTAATACAGCATTGTGAATGTATTGAACACCATTGACTTATACACTTAAAAATGGTGAAGATGGCAAATTTTATGTTATGTGTATTTGACCACAATTGAAAAATTTTAAAACTTACGTTGACAAATAAAGCTATACTAACATTAAAGTGAAGAAAAAGAGGAAAAGATGGGTAGATCTGCCTTAATAGATTTGAAAATATACCACAGAGCCATAAACCAACCTGAATATTCACCCTGGAATTGTGTAGTACTGGCAAAGGAATGGGCAAATAGACCAGTGGGAAAAAAGAGAGTTTAGACGTGTATATAGATGGGACCATCATAAACTAGTGCACATTAAAAGAGTGTTAGAAAATTGACATACAGAGAATGAAATTGGCCGCCTATCACATACCAGATAAAACAGTGGACTCCATATTGATTAAAGACCTCAGTGTGAAAGGGAAACCTATAAGCCTAATTAATGAAAATGTATATTAGGTAGGATACATTTAAGATACGTTTTAAATGACGCCATCAAATTTAAGTATTTCCATTCAAGAAAGAACTCTACTGGCAAAGTTAACAAATATGTGACTGATTTGAAGATATTTTCACTGCCTCCCAAAATAACAAAGATTGGAATATAGAATAAAAAAACAATGCTTATAAATCAGTAAGAAAAAGAGACTATAGGGTGAGAGAGGATTTAAGTAGGCAATTAACAAACAAGGAAGCCTAAGGGTTAGCAAATAAATATAGCATGGGATCCTCAATTTTGGAGACAATGAAATATATTCCATTGTTCAAATTGGTAAAAATTAGAAATTGAGTTAATATTCAGTGCTTGTAAGGTATAGGGCATAGTTGGCTCCCACTGGCTCACAGGAGAACATATAAGGGTGTCACTGTAGAACAAGGAATTGAAGGCGGCCCCAACGGTTATTTCTAGAGGGGTTGGATAAGTAAAATATAGTGGGTATATACCATGGGATACTATGTAAAAGTCAAAAGCAGTGATCTTAGAAGTAATCATAAGGTCATGGATATATATATATTTAGAAGTAAGAGAATGAGGTATATAGCATTCATATGAGTTAAAAAATATGTATAAAAATAAGCCTCTATATTTTTAAGTTAATGCATATTCAGTTACATATTAAATATATTAGAATGGCTGCATATTGATGGAGGAATGGATATTGGATGTGGATGGAAAAATAATAAGGCACAATAGAACTTTGCATGGGTCAATGATAGTTTTAAGTGAACTGAAGATTGAGTAATTTATTTCTTTCTCCAAGTTGATGAAAGTGTGAAAACAGTAATTCTGACTGTGTAACTACTGTGAGGTATGTCGGGTATGGTGTATTTACCACATTGATTCTCAGAGTTGTTTGGTTTATCTCTCTGACAGGGCAGATGTCTCTGTTGTTTCTCATCCCTTCCAACACCGAGCGTCTGTCAACAAGGACTCTACAGTTGTTCTGAAGGGTTATTCTTTTTGGTAACTAAGGGGCTTATATTTTAATGCTGACATGTGGAGAACGGACATTGGCCCTAAATGGGGTACAGATTTGAAACCGAGTAAATCTAGGAGTTTTGTGAGAAAAAGTGGATTAGAAAAAAATTAATCCTACCAGTATTAATTGACAATATGAGAAACTGACTTATCTGATTTTAGAGTTGGAGGAAAGGTGTCTTCTCATGAGCTTTGAGTTTGAATATGCATAGCTGCTGTCAACATAGATTTCAGCCTAGTCCACACAGATTCCCACAGGTAAGAGCCCTGCTTAGAATGAACTTACTACCCCAAATTAGTTAATCACCTATGGAATTTATTCTGAACCAATATCAGAAGTAAGAACAAATAAGAATGATTAGACCCTTAGGAACGTTGGATAATAGAAAGAGACCATAAATGAAATGATTAAACTAAAGGATGGAGAAGTAAGCATAGGAGCACTCTTTAGAATGGAAGAAAAAAAATACAACTTATTGGGCTGTTGTTTCAGGACCATTGAGAGTAAAAGCTGAGCAGTGTAATAAAGGGCAACACTAGCTGTAGTTGTTTAGTGTCTTTTAATCTTGGCTTTGCCAGTTACTTGTTAATGTAAGTTGATACTTTCTGTGCTTCAGTTTCCTCATTTGTGAGAATAGCATTACCTTCTAGAATGTTATGAGAGTTAGTGCATGCACATATAGCACTCAATAAATACTACCTTGTTACATACATGAAGGAAGGATTTAAAACATGAACAAAGGGCAAAACACTGTGCATAATACCAGGCAGGTTGTTAAAGAACAAAACAGAGTTTTAGATACGAAATATATAATAACTAGGGGTGCCTGAGTGACCCAGTCAGTTAAGCATCTGACTCTTGATCTCGGCTCAGGCCATGATCTCATGGTTTGTGAGTTCGAGCCCTGTATCATGCTCCATGCTGATGGTGTGGAGCCTGCTTGGGATTCCCTCTCTCTCTTCTCTCTCTCTCCCCCTCCCATGCACTCTCTCTTTCTTAAATAAATAAATTAATTAAAACTATTAAAAGAAATACGTAATAACTAAAGTGGAAGAACAATGTAGTAGTAAACTGCAAAGTAGAGCTGCAGAGACAGTGAATTGGAAAATATATCTGAGGAGACGTTATCCGGAGAGCAATAGGACACATAAGAAGATAGAAATTAAAGAGAAGTCTGTCAAAATAGAAATCTAACATATATAAGGGAGTTTCAAAAGGGGAGGATAGAGGAAATGGGAGGCAATTTTAAAAGAGATAATTGCTGAGAATATTTCTGACCAGATGATAGGAATGGACCTTCTGTTTAGGAGCAAATAATTCTTGAGCAGGAAGATATCCTCACCTACCAAAAATCACAATGAAACCATAGATAAACTGATTTTAAAAGCCACCAGAAATTTGGGGTACCTGGGTGGCTCAGTCTGTTAAATGTCTGACTCTTGATTTTGGCTCAGGTCATGATCTCATGGTTTGTGGGTTCAAGCCCCGTGTTGGGCTCCACACTGTCAATGTGGAGCCTGCTTGGGATTCTTTCTTTCCCTCTCTCTCTGCCCTTTCCCCACTCACTCTCACTCTCTCTCAAAATAAATAAATAAACATTAAGGAACAAAAGCCACGAGAGAGGAAAGATAGTTTACCTATGAAGGATTAACAGGCCCACAGTAGGCTTTACAACAGCAACAATAGGAGCAAGAGAGAATATGGTAGGGTAAAACCTTCAAAGTTCAGTGAAAACCTTAGACAACTCCTGTTTCTTTCTTTTTTTTAATTTTAAAAAAATGTTTATTTTTGAGAGAGAGAGAGAAGGAGGGACAGAGAGAGAGGGAGATGCAGAATCTGAACCAGGCTCCAGGCTCCAAGGTGGCAGCACAGAGCCTGATGCGGGGCTTGAACTCAAGAACCGTGAGATCATGACCTGAGAAGAGATCTTTAACCGACTGAGCCACCCAGGTGCCCTCTCAGTTCATAATTCTGAAGCCAGTGAAACTATCATTTATCACTCGAAGTAGATTAAAGACTTTTTCCCAGACTACCACAGACTGAGAGTTTACTCCCTATGGATCACATAGAAAGAACTGCTAAAAAGAAAAAATTGTCTCTACAAAGAATGGGTGAGATTCAAGAGACAATAGTAGAAAAGGGATATTAATGTGACAAGTAGGAAAAAAAAACAATCAAATATCAATGTAAGAATTTGGCACAAACCTAACAACGATAGTGTCATTAATACCAGAACTCCAAAATTAGTTAAGGTTATCCAGTAAAAGTGAAGACTTTTGGAGAAAGATCATAAAAGGTAGAGCTTGTCACTTGCTTCTCCTTGTTGGTATGAGGTTGCTAAATGATAGAGCAGGTGAAATTCTGCATCTAGATTGCTTTTGTCTTCTCCATCCAGAAGAATATCATAGGACTGAAAAGAGTAGGTTGTATATTCTAATAGTGGAAAAATGAAAATGAATACCCAAGATGTGTGAGAAGAGAAATTATAAGAAAGTATTCAAGAGATCTATTCAAAGTGTGATTCTGAGATCAGCAGTGTCTACTCGCCTAAGAACTTAATGGAAACAAAATCTTGAGTCATACTTTAGACCTTTGAATCAGAGTCTACATTTTAAGTGTCCTTAGTCTGTAAAGTGCTGTAAAATGTTTTGTTTTGTTTTGTTTTTGGCTAGGACAGTTTAAATCCCAGGTGCAAATTAAATTACTAATCAGTTCTTGATTATCATTTAGGAATCATGAAGATGATAGCAGTTTTTAAGATTGGCTTTGAGCAAATGGCACTATGATTTTCAAACAAGAGAACAAAGAGGATTGCCACCTCTGTGCACCTAAGCTTTTTCCTAAGTGCTATTTTATTTTATTTTTTTAATTTTTTAGTGTTTATTTTTGAGAGAGAGAGAGAGAGAGAGAGAGAGAGAAACAGAGCATGAGTGGGGGAAGGGCAGAGATGGAGGGCGACACAGAATCCGAAGCAAACTCCAGGCTCCAAGCTGTGAGCACAGAGCCTGACTTGGGGTCAAACTCACAGAGTGTGAGATCATGACCTGAGCCAAATTCGAACGCTTAACTGACTGAGCCACCCAGGTGTCCTGCCCCCTAAGTGCTATTTTAGAATGGAATATTGAAGGATCTTGAGGTGAAATGGTCATTACTGAAAGTCAACATTAAAACTAGGTCATCTCAGGGATACCTGTGTGACTTATTCAGTTGAGTATCTGACTTTGGCTCAGGTCCTGAACTTGGGGTTCACAAGTTCAAGCCCCACATTAGGCTTGCTGCTGTCAGTGCAGAGCCCTCTTTGGGTCCTCTGCCCCTGTCTCTCTGCCCCTGCCCCACTTGCATTCTCTCTCTCAAAAATAAATAAAAACATTTAAAAAATAAAAAAAAATTAGGTCATCTCAGGCTAATTTTATATTATTCTTGTATCTGGTAAGATATATAAGATATATCTTATAGTTTATTATCCTATATCTAGGATTTCCAGTCTGGAAGATCAGGAGTATATGAGAAATGTAGTAGACCTATACCTCTTCAAGGCACTGGCAAGGCAGTGTAAATAAGATGGAGAAATGGAAGCTGGATAAGATGGTAATTAGGTTTCTTCATAACCTTAAATTTACTTTTCCCAAAAGGTGATGTTTAATGATGTATGTTAACTTACATAAAAATTTCTGGTAGTGGGGCGCCTGGGTGACGCAGTCGGTTAAGCGTCCGACTTCAGCCAGGTCACGATCTCGCGGTCCGTGAGTTCGAGCCCCGCGTCGGGCTCTGGGCTGATGACTCAGAGCCTGGAGCCTGTTTCCGATTCTGTGTCTCCCTCTCTCTCTGCCCCTTCCCCGTTCATGCTCTGTCTCTCTCTGTCCCAAAAATAAATAAACATTGAAAAAAAAATTAAAAAAAAAATTTCTGGTAGTATTTATTATGTATCCCTCGAATGTTAACTCTTCCTTGTTAAATATTTTTATTAATGAATCAGATGGAAAAAAATATGGAGGAAGGATGGGTAATGTGCATATTAGATAAGAAATTCAGCATTCCAAAAGATCTTTAAAGAGAGTAATGGGCTAAACCAAGCAGGATAAAAATTTAAAAGGATGACTGTAAAAATTGTTAATTTTCTATCTCTCCCTCTCTCCAACAAAAAGCTAGCCCAATCAATCAATCAATCAATCAATCAACCTACCAAACTCATAAAAACTGACAAAAGCATCTGTATAGTGGCTGCCAGAAAACCCCTTCAAAAACAAAAAACCATATGCAATCTTCATTTGTTTTGAAAGTGCCTAGATATAAGGGTAAAGTAATCAGACGTAAAATATTGAGTTCTGGATACAGTGATTTAAAGGATGTTGGCACATTTAAGCATGTTTAGATGCAAAGAGTCTGAAATCATGGCATATTAAGGAATAGTTGAAGGGTAGCTTGGAAAAGAAATGCTCTTGGGAGTACATGATAGTCTGCATGTATCTGAATGGCTATTACGGAGAAGAGCATCTGGCCTAAGGGGCTGAACTTGGGCCAGTGGATAAAAGTACAGAAAAAGCCTTTTTTCTTTTTTTTTCTTTTCTTTTAAAACTTCTGGATAAGAGATAGCTTTTATGCCTGGTAAAAGCAGAGTATGGGCAGCCTCTGGAGAGGAACTGTGTACCTCAGTTTTACTGGAGGTGTTCAGATACTAGAAAAGCCTGCTTAAAAGGGATATAGAGACCCAGGATTTAGAGGAGAGATTCAATCAGGTAAGCTTACCAGGTCCTTCCAATGAGGAAATGGTCTCTTTCTGTGATTCTAAGGGTTTCCGGCACGATTATAAGGTTTACTTAATTTTAGTCTGGTACCAGAATAAGGAAGTGTTACAGATATGTTGGCTTAGAGGGGTCAGGGTAGAAGAACTAGATTGGCCAACTGCCCTGCATTATCAGATTTGCAGAGACCAACATTAACATTTCTACTGAGGCTACATAGCTGAATATAGCTTATTACTATATACTTTGTGTAGTTGTTATTGTGTTGTCTTTACTATGAATTTTCAGGTGGAGACAATATTGACATTGGTTTTTTAGACTAAATTTGCAACTTTTCTGTGTGTGTGTCTTCGTGAGTAAAGTACAAATAAACTATGTACTGTGGAAAGGCACATCTACATCCTTGGCCTTTTTGATGTTTCTCTGAGCTCTTCAACTTTTTGTCAGGTATAAGGCTTTAAACAGCTCAATGCTGTTTGCCAAAATAGCCTTTTAAAAAAACGTTTACTTGTGGGTGTTGTCAGTCTTGTGGTCCAGCGTCCTTCATTCAGCCTCCGTTCTAGATGAGATTAATGAGAAATGTGGTGATAGGAAATTATACTTAGTGATCTTGGGCAAATCACTTAGTTTGGGCATTGATTCATCAGCTTGAAAAAAAATTTTTTTTAACATTTATTTATTTTTGAGAGACAGAGTGAGACAGAGTATGAGTGGGGGAGGGGCAAAGAGAGGGAGGAGACAGAATCCAAAGCAGGCTCCAGGCTCTGAGCTGTCAGCATAGAGCCTGACACAGGGCTTGAACTCACGGACTGCGAGATCATGACTTGAGCTAAAGTTGGATGCTTAACTGACCAAGCCACGTAGGTGCCCCTCATCAGCTTTAAAATACAGAGTTTAGATTAGTAATTTTTAAAAAGTTTATGAAATACTGCCAAATACAGAAAGAAATGCAGAAAGTAGTATAATAAACACCATCAGATTTTATCTACATTAATGTTTGACCTCATTAGGGGATCTTTAAAGGTTCTTTAAAGGAAAAGTTTCTAAAAAAAAATTCTATTCTATTCTATTCTATTCTATTCTATTCTATTCTATTCTATTCATTTTAGAGTGTGAGCAGGGGGAGAGGGGCAGAGAGAGAGAATCCCAAGCAGGTTCCACATTTAGCACAGAGCCTGACTTGGGCTTGATCCCCTGTCCCTGGGATCATGACCTGAACCATAGTCAAGAGTCAGACATTCAACCAACTGAGCCACTCAGGCACTCCAAAATCTCAGTCTAAACTAAATATTCAGTGGAAATCTGGGTTAAGTAGAATATTTTGTTAAAATCTCAGGGTTTTAGAACTGGTTGAGGTTAGGAATAAAGATTTGGAAGCTGTCATAATGGATGTGGTGTCTGTAGCCTAGGATTGAATTGGTTTCTCCAGAGGAAGTTATATAAAGTGAGATGTGAGGAGGGGAAAATGACAGAGGAGCCAGCGAAGAAAACTGAAAAGTTGTGGTCAGAGAATCAGAAAGGAGTGAATCGTGGCAAAGCCAAGATAGGAGTTCTAGTAAACAAGCTATTGTATCCATGCAGTTACTACTGCTATTGTGTATTTAGATTCATGATGTAAATAAGATAGCTTAAGAGAGTTGATAGCTTTTGATCAGAAGTGAGTCCAGAAGAGCCGGGTAGCCATTTTTCTGTTCATGTCCAATGGTAGAGAAAATCTTGTAGAGAAAAACCTTCTGTGTTTTTGAAGTTGGCATAACCTGTTTGCCACAGACCTTGACGCTTGGCAAGCTAGGTGGATGCTGTTCCTCCAGTGCAGTTGATGTGAATAAACAAGGTCTTATTCCTCCTACCAGGAATGGTATTAGGGTGATGATTATGTGTCCAGCTCGTCTCTGAGGGGCTTTCCTGAATGTGTTTTTTTTGTGGTTTGCAAAATATGGACCTCACACAAAATTGTACTATGAACTTAGCTCACTCCAAACCAAAAAGATCAATGTAGAATTCAGAGCAATTAATCTAGTAGTAGCAGAGTGGTTTTTGTGGTTATTTTTATCTTAGATCTCCAGACAAACACATTTAAATTCTTCATTGCACAAAAAAAGTAGACCAAGAAAAAGTGTATTACAGTAAGTGATTCGAATTGAATACTTAGTAAAGACAAGATCATTTAGTAATTCTAATTACTATGGACTTGAGTATTTCTGTACCTAATATTTGTTATATGAGATCTATTTTATACCAAAGCCTGCATTTCCAGCTACTCTTACACTGAAGGTTTGTATGTTTAATACAAGAGTTTTCATTTTTTACTTTTTTTCAGTCACCAATTCCTGTGGGTCTCATACCTGACATTCCCTCAAAATGGCATGCAGGTATCTATGACTGGTTAGCACTGGCACATTTCCAAGGTCACTTAGCTGAGTGAGGGATCTAATGTACAAATGCAGCTAGGATATCTAGGTACTTTTGGTAAAGAAGCAGAAATATGAAGTCTTATAGTTATTGTCCTATGAGACTTTGGTACCAACAGAATGAGGAACATTTAGAAATGCTGAGGGATGTATTTCTGCTGTATTCTGATTTCTTACCCACAGAAGGAAAACATTTCATTTTTCTGAAATTAATGCTGAGAAGAACTGAGAGACAAAGAAATTAGGCAGTTAAGACTTATCTACAAATTTAAATGTCTGGACTTTTTGCCTTTATAATAAGAATTCAGTAATATATTTCAGGGATATTGAGTGAAATGTCTTTTAGGAGGTTGCTTTGTCTTTGCTTGTGTTTATTGGGATATATAGTATATGTGTTTGAAGTAGAATATTCAGGGGCACATGGATGGCTCAGTCGGTTAAATGTCCCACTTCTTTCGCTCAGGTCATGATCTCATGGTTCATGAGTTTGAGCCCTGCATTGGACTCGACAGTGACAGCGCAGAGCCTGCTTGGAATTCTCTGTTTCCATCTCTCTCTGCCCCTCTCCTGCTTGCTGTCTTTCTCCCTCTCTCAAAATAAATAGATAAGCATTAAAAAAGAGAGAGAAGTAGAATATGCAGTATACAAAATACAAATGGGAATGTAGAAATTAGGTGCAAATGATTTAGTATATGATTTATTTTTAAATTTTCTGACGTGTACTTTTTTTTAAGACTTTGACCTCTTTAACTCTGCAGAAGGGTCAGTGATTTCAATAAGCACCCTCTTGAATCACTGTGACTGATGCCCTGTAATGGATTCAGCTAATAGGAACCAAATCTGATACTGTCAAATAGGATTAGTAGCCACACAGGCCAGCTTGAGCTGTGCCTGAATGCCAAGTGGATAAGGGTCAATGGGCTCTTTTGGCATCTTAAGCAGCCTGGTTGTGAATTTCATATTCCACAAAGGTCTTTGCTCTGTGGTGGTGGTCCATTTCTTCAAATTGAATCAATATTCAGTTCTGACATTGTCTTGTGGACTTTTTTGTTTTTTGCATGGTAGAGTGTTTCTGATTTTAACAGGTTGGTGATGGAAAACCAAGGAAATGTAAAGACTTTTGTCATCTTGCACTTTAGAAAGGACTATTGGGGAAATCATGTAATTAATCTTTTTTGCATTGAATTTTAATTCTTGCTCTGAGGTCTTTAGTGCTGAATTCAGGCACCAAAACTATATATTTTTAGTTGTTATATTTCTTGGATTCACTGGGTTTTATTTATTGTAGTTATACTGTTTGTCAGTAAACACATTTTTTAAAAATCACTTTAATCTTTTCGTTTTCCATATCTCTGAGAAAAATTTTAAATAGGCTGGCTATCTTAACACATGTCGTTTACATTTCATAAAGTATTCAAGGGAAGAACACATTTAGATCTTCTTTGATTTCTTATTTGTAATTTTCAGCATATAGATCCTTTATAAGTTTTGTTAGGCTTATACCTAGGCATTTAAATTTTTTTGGAGTGATTGTAAATGGTCATAAATTTTGAAAATTGAAATTCAGTATTGGATCCTATTTAATTTTGCCAGCTTATAAAATATCTACATTTTTAAAGCAACTATCAATATTCCTGTATTTTCCTTAGTATGATTGTTAAGAATGAAATATTTCAGGCACATAAAATACAGATTAAATAATAAAACACTTTAAAATAGTATCATGATGTGCAGAAGTTTTAAATTTAAATTTAAATTTAGTAGTATTTTTGTATATTTTCCTTCTAAAAGTTTTAAAGATTTGCTTCTCAAATATAAAATCTTTAATTTACCTAGAATTTAAAAAAAAATTTTTTTTTTCAACGTTTATTTATTTTTGGGACAGAGAGAGACAGAGCATGAACGGGGAAGGGGCAGAGAGAGAGGGAGACACAGAATCGGAAACAGGCTCCAGGCTCTGAGCCATCAGCCCAGAGCCCGACGCGAGGCTCGAACTCCCGGACCGCAAGATCGTGACCTGGCTGAAGTCGGACGCTTAACCGACTGCGCCACCCAGGCGCCCCTAATTTACCTAGAATTTATTTTTGTGTATGAGTTAGAGATCTGACCCCCTTCATCAGTATGGGTAGCCAATTGTTTGAAGACAGTTTATTGAATACTCTGTCCTTTTCTTGCTGATTATAGTATCACCTCTGTTTTTTATATGTATGGGTTCCCGTATGTGTGGGTCTGTGAGCTCGGCTCCCATTTCTCTTGCAAAGTTCTGTTGGTTTATTTCTTAATAAATACCATACTTTCTGCTTTTGCTTTTTAAAAAATAAAATTTATTGGGGCACCTGGGTGATTCAGTCGGTTAAGCCTCTGACTTTGGCTCAGGTCATGATCTCACAGTTCGTGGGTTCAGGCCCTGCATCGGGCTCTGACCACTGGAGCCTGGAGCCTGGAGCCTGCTTTGGATTCTGTGTCTCCCTCTCTTTCTGCCCCTCTCCAGCTCACGCTTTGTCTCTTTCTCTCTCGCAAAAATAAATAAACATTAAAAAATTAAAAAAAAATTTGTTGACATAAACTGCATATATTTAAAATGTACAGTCTGGTGAGTTTTGACACACACACACACACACACACACACACACACACACACACACACCTGTGAAACCAGTACCACAGTCAAGATAATGAATATGTCCTGCAGATTTCGTGTACCTCTTTGTAATTCCTTTCTTTTGCTTTTCCCTGATATTCTTTACTACTCCCCCCTCTTCCTCTTCCCAGGCAACCTTGATCTATTAGTGTTCTATTCTATTACTGTAATTAATATACATTCTCTAGAATTTTACATATACGAAATCATATATACTCTTTTTTCTCTAGTTGTTAGTGAGGTAGTGTATTACAGAGTTAGTGGGTAAGATTGGAGGATCTGGAGACAGACAAGTTAATCTTAATTCCTGCCATTGTTTATTTATAGCTACTTTTTCTCAGTCCCAGTTTTCCAGGTCGCCAGGGGAGAGTGAAGTTTTCCACAGGGAGAATGCAAGTGAAGAAGATATGATGCTTGAGGATAGAATTGTGAGGATTTTTAATTTACCGTAGGTATGGTTGGCAAGCACATACATGACCATATGCAGAAAGGTTCAGAAGTCTGAGAGTAGAATGAAGAAAACCATTTAATAGAGAAGAAAAGATGTGTAAAATGAATATGACTAAAATAAAAAGGAGGTGCTATGAGGCTGTGTTGAATGATTGTTCAGGCTGGGAGAAAAAGAAGTAAAACCAGAATAGGGATGAATGATAGAAAAGAGATTTTAGATCAGAAGTTATGCTGTGCACAAAGAGACGACTTAGTAGGCTAGAAGAAAGAAAACAGTTGTGTTTCAGAAATAAGAATTTAAGAGTTTGAAAGTTCTTAGGTGGACCTTTCCAGAATATAATGAGGTTACCATATTTCCTATTAAAATAGAATACAGGAAAATTAGAAGTGACAGGTATTTATTGAGGGGACATGGTTGAATTTGTGGTAAAGAATTATAAATGGAGCCTAAAAAGATTACTTCCCCAATTTCTGGCTTGGTGGGACTAGTGACGTTGAAGTGGTTGGTAGAAGTGTAGTTTAGCAGAGTAAAATTTGGTTTATTTACATGTTTTTCCTTTCCAGCACAGACCAACATAATTTGTAAGTATGTAATGACTTAACTATAGCAGTCTCAAATGAGACTAGTCTCATAGGATATTTTCCATAATACTTAGCAGTATTACCATACACAGTATTGGGTCTCAAATACCTTATAGTTTAGATATAATATTAGATTGTCCTTGAGAGTTTTGGTGTACTTTAAATGTGAGTCATTACTCATGCTACCTGTTTTTTCTTTGTGGGCTGGTTAATTAGCCAGGAAAAATAATATAGGACAAGTTCTAGGTTAAAGATGTTTTATAGAAATATACTTGATGTCTTAGATTTGCACTTTCACTGTGGAAGCCACCAGTCCACATGTGGCCATTGAGACTTGAAATATGGTAGTCCAAATTGAGATATGATGTAAATAAAAATTACAATATGCATTGGACTTTTAAGACTTGGTATGAAACAAAGAATATAAAGTAAAATGGCTCATTAATAGTTTTTAATATGGATTACATGTTTGAAATGACAGTATTGTAGATAGATTAAACAAGATACAGTATTAAAATTAATTTTATCTCTTTTAATGTAGCTGCTAGAAAGCTTAAGTTTCATTGTGGTTTGCATAGGACTTAACATATTTCTGTTGAACAACACACTGTCTTAAAATGAAAGAAATGTACCTCCCTCGTTTGCTATAATAGATGTGTTACTATTTGCTGAACTTTAAATCTAGTGGAAAAGCAAAACAAAGAAACAAACCCAAAATAAATTTAATGTGTGAGTATGCTTGATAAAATTTAATTTGAGTGGATTTAAAAATATGCACTATTATTAGGTTTCTAGTTATTTGAAAATTATGTTTAGTGAGAAGTGTTAAAGCTGGGGGGGATAAAAGTAACTGGATGCTAGGCTTCAGCTGACTAGGCTTGGGGTCTGAAAATAGACCTTTGCTTTCCTTTGTACAGATGTCTCAGTGCATTATGGGATTGTCTGTCTAAAAAGCATCATATTCTACCATTAGTTTGTATTATGTGATACAGTAAGTGTCATGCTTGGTGATTGATACTTAGGGTTTTCTTTCTAACTTTAGATTTCTAAAGCAGTGTGGAATCATTTGGGAACTTGTTGGAAAAACTAATTCATTAAAAAAAAAAAAAAAACAACCCACAACTAATTCATGAGCCCTAAACCCATTGAAGCAGAAGCTCTGGTGGCTGGGCCTGGCAATCTGTTTAAACCCTCCAGATGATTGTAATGCACCTAAAGTTTGAGAAGCATAGTTGTAGATTATACTACTTTTTTTTTTTATTTATATATGAAATTTATTGTCAAATTGGTTTCCATACAACACCCAGTGCTCATCCCAAAAGGTGCCCTCCTCAATACCCATCACCCACCCTCTCCTCCCTCCCACCCCCCATCAACCCTCAGTTTGCTCTCAGTTCTCAACAGTCTCTTATGCTTTGGCTCTCTCCCACTCTAACCTCTTTTTTTTTTTTTTTTTTTCCTTCCCCTCCCCCATGGGTTCCTGTTAAGTTTCTCAGGATCCACATAAGAGTGAAACCATATGGTATCTGTCTTTCTCTGTATGGCTTATTTCACTTAGCATCACACTCTCCAGTTCCATCCACGTTGCTACAAAAGGCCATATTTCATTTTTTCTCATTGCCACGTAGTATTCCATAGTGTATATAAACCACAATTTCTTTATCCATTCATCAGTTGATGGACATTTAGGCTCTTTCCATAATTTGGCTATTGTTGAGAGTGCTGCTATGAACATTGGGGTACAAGTGCCCCTATGCATCAGTACTCCTGTGTCCCTTGGATAAATTCCTAGCAGTGCTATTGCTGGGTCATAGGGTAGGTCTATTTTTAATTTTCTGAGGAACCTCCACACTGCTTTCCAGAGCGGCTGCACCAATTTGCATTCCCACCAACAGTGCAAGAGGGTTCCCGTTTCTCCACATCCTCTCCAGCATCTATAGTCTCCTGATTTGTTCATTTTGGCCACTCTGACTGGCGTGAGGTGATATCTGAGTGTGGTTTTGATTTGTATTTCCCTGATGAGGAGCGACGCTGAACATCTTTTCATGTGCCTGTTGGCCATCCGGATGTCTTCTTTAGAGAAGTGTCTATTCATGTTTTCTGCCCAATAAACTCAAAATGGATAAAGGACCTGAATGTGAGACAGGAAACCATCAAAACCCTAGAGGAGAAAGCAGGAAAAGACCTCTCTGACCTCAGCCGTAGCAATCTCTTACTCGACACATCCCCAAAGGCAAGGGAATTAAAAGCAAAAGTGAATTACTGGGACCTTATGAAGATATACTACTTTTATAGAAGTGGCAAAACTCAGTCTCTTTATAACAAGTCTCCATTTTGTCCCTTGATTCAGATCTATTTATCCTGCTATATCGTATATTTAACTAATGTAAATTTTATTTTTATTACAAAACTGCTCATAAGGTTTATGGTTTAGTTTCTAAATAGCAATGATTGTATTTAGAGTGGTATTTTATTGATTCTAATGAACACTTACTATATAAGTATCATTTGGGCAATTGTACACATCTATTTGGAAGGAATTACATTCCTTTCTTTTCATTTAATCATTTGTAAAAATGCCACATTCTTAGGTGGATGCTCTCCGATTGCGTTTGGAAGAGAAGGAAACCATGCTGAATAAGAAGACAAAACAAATTCAGGATATGGCCGAGGAGAAGGGGACACAAGCTGGAGAGATACATGACCTCAAGGACATGCTGGATGTGAAGGAGCGAAAGGTTAATGTTCTTCAGAAGAAGGTAAGGTGCAGGTGTTCTGAGTTTAGTTTCCTACACTTACCATACATCCCCATTCCTACCACTAAGTTATACCTACATTCTGTCAAAGTTTCTTTCTTATTCCACTGTTTATATTTTTATGGTTAGTAAATGAAAGTGTTGTTGCAGTAGGTAGATTGTTAAAACTGCTCTGCATATTCAATTTTTAAAGTAATGCGCTTAGTGTCCATAGTATTTTTGATGCTGCTGTTTCTGCAAAGTGCCTCATAGGTCGCTTTGTAGGTTACTTGTAGGTTCCTCATGATTGTAAGAGGCTAACTCTGGAATAAATAAGAAAAGTATCAATAATTATTCCCCTCCCTTTTTTTAAGCTTAAGTAAGGGATACTCTTGAGATAACAGTTATAGTAAACAGTAGTATTTATTGTTCATCTCCACTGAGATGACAGATTAGAAATATTCGATCTTGTTCCAGTTTATTTTTAACCTCTACCTGGGGCACCTGGGTGGCTCAGTCAGTTAAGCGTCTGACTTTGGCTCAGGTCATAATCCCAAGGTTCATGGGTTTGAGCTCAGAGCCTGGAGCCTGCTTCGGATTCTGTGTCTCCCTTTCTCTCTGCCCCTCCCCTACTCTTGCTCTGTCTCTCTCTGTCTCTCAAAAATAAATAAATGTAAAAAAATTTTTTTTAATTTTTAACCTCTAACAATAGCCAAGGAATAAAACTCTCTTTACTAAACCTCACATTCAGTTCTTATTTATTCATTCATTCATTCAGTGCCCATGAGCATGGGAGGGGCAGAGAGAGAAGGAGAGAGAGAATCCCAAACAGGCTGCATGCTCAGCTTGGAGCCCAATGCAGGGCTTGATCTCACGACCATGATACCATGACCTGAGAGGATATCAAGAGTTGGACCCTTAACCAGCTGAACCACCCAGGCGTCCCTCACCTTTTCTTTGTAGTACAGAAGACCATGTCATGTATTTTACCAATAGTATATTAGTTTGGTTTTCATTTGCTTCCTGTATGTAACCATAAATATTTGATCACTTTAAATATCTGTTGACTATATCTTGTCAACAAGATAAATTATTTAAATTATTATGCATATAATCTCCTCATCACTCTTTCTCCTGACATGCTTACTTTTAAAATAATTTTTGTTATTTTTTAGTTTTTCTTTTTAAATTTTAATTCCAGTATAGGTAACATACAGTGTATACAATATAGTGATTCAGCGATTCTATACCTGTGTCAGTGCTCATTGTGATAAGTATACTCTTAATCCTCTTTACCTATTTCATCCATCCCCTACACACTTCCCCTCAGTTAACTATCGATTTGTTTTCTACAGTTAAGAGTCTGTTT
The DNA here is from genome assembly GCF_014898765.1 of Herpailurus yagouaroundi. Taxonomy (NCBI): domain Eukaryota; kingdom Metazoa; phylum Chordata; class Mammalia; order Carnivora; family Felidae; genus Herpailurus; species Herpailurus yagouaroundi. The sequence goes on from NW_024412572.1 coordinate 6,908,191, forward strand.
TTTTTTTTATTCGTTCTGTTTCTTAAATTCCACGTATGAGTGAAATCATACGGTATTTGTCTTTCTCCGACTTTTTTTTCACTTAGCATTATGTTCTCTAGCTCCATCCACGTTATTGCAAATGGCAAGATTTCATTTTTTTAAATGGCTGAGGGGCGCCTGGGTGGCGCAGTCGGTTAAGCGTCCGACTTCAGCCAGGTCACGATCTCGCGGTCCGTGAGTTCGAGCCCCGCGTCAGGCTCTGGGCTGATGGCTCAGAGCCTGGAGCCTGTTTCCGATTCTGTGTCTCCCTCTCTCTCTGCCCCTCCCCCGTTCATGCTCTGTCTCTCTCTGTCCCAAAAATAAATAAACGTTGAAAAAAAAATAAAAAAAAAATAAATAAATGGCTGAATATATTCCATTGTATGTATATATACACCAGTCATCTATTCATCTATTGTTGGGACACTTGGGCTGCTTCCATGATTAGGCTATTATCAATAATGCTACAGCAAACATAGGGGTGCATATATATTTTCAAATTAGTATTTTTGATTTAACAAATTTAAAAATCTGCATCTGTTGACTACTTTTTATGAAAAATAGTTTACTTATGATCTCTCCCATCTTGATTTTTGTTGGTAAGCTTTGTTACTTATTGAATCCATAATACTTTATGGATTTACAATGTGTTGCTTTTCAAGGGGGAAAGACATTTTTACTATAATTATAATTCATATTGTTTAGCTTTTACTTCTGTGTTTAAGTGAATTTAATGTTTGTTACTAGTTTTACAGTGTCACAGCTAACTATTGCCAAGGTATAATTTTTTTTTTTTAATTGTTTTTTAAATTTTTTATTTAAATTCTAGCTAGTTAACATACAGTGTAATATTTGTGTTAAGTATACAGTGTAGTGATTTAACACTTCCATACATTATCCGGTGCTTGTTACAAGTGCCCTCTTTAATCCCCATCACCTATTTTACCCATCCCTCCACTGACCTCCCCTCTGGTAACTGTCAGTTCTCTATAGTTAAGAGTCTGTTTCTTGGTTTGCCCTCTCTCTCCCCACCTCCCTCCCTTTTTTTTACATTGCTCATTTATTTTGTTTCTTAAATTCCACAGATGAGTGAAATCATACCATATTTGTCTTTTTCTGACTGATTTATTTTACTTAGCATACTCTCTAGCTCCATCCATATCATTGCAAATGGCAAGATTCATTCTTTTCTATGGCTCAGTAATATGCCATTGTATATATATGCCACATCTTCTTTATCCATTCATCAGTTGATGGACATTTGGGCTGCTTCCATATCTTGGCTTTTGTAATAAGGTTGCTATAAACATAGGGGTGCATATATCCCTTTGAATTAGTGCTTTTGTATTCTTTGGGTAAATACCAAGTAGTACGATTGCTGGATCTTAGGGTAGTTCTATTTTTAACTTTTTGAGGAACCTCCATACTATTTTCCAGACTGGTTGCATCAGCGTATTCTCACCAAGAGTGCAAGAGGGTTCTCCTTTCACCACCTCCTCACTAACACCTACTGTGTCTTCTGTTGTTGGTTTTAGCCATTTTGACATTTTGATGTGAGGTGATATCTCATTGTGGTTTTGATTTGCATTTCCCTGATGATAAGTGATGTTGAACATCTTTTCATATGTCTGTTGGACATCTCTATGGCTTCTTTGGGAAAATGTTTGTTTATGTCTTCTGCCCATTTTATAATTGGGTTATTCATTTTTTTGGTGTTGAGCTTTATAAGTTCTTTATATATTTTGGATACTAACCCTTTATCAGATATTTCATTTGCAAATATCTCTCCCATTCCATAGGTTGCCTTTTAGTTTTGTTGATTGTTTCCTTTGCTGTGCAGAAGTTTTTTATTTTGATGTAGTCCCAATAGTTTAGTTTTGCTTTTGTTCCCTTTGCCTCAGGAAACCTATCTAGAAAGAAGTTGCTATGGCTGATGTCAAAGAAGTTACTGCCTGTGTTGTCTTCTAGGATTTTTATGGTTTCAGGTCTCAAATTCAGGTCTTTAGTCCATTTTGAATTTCTTTTTGTGCATGGTATAAGTGGTCCAATTTCATTCTTTTTCATGTTGCTGTTCAATTTTCCCAACACCATTTGTTGAAGAGACATTCCCTTTGGGTATTCTATCCTGCTTTGTGGAAGATTAATTGACCATGTAATTGTGGGTTTATTTCTGGGGTTTCTATTCTGTTCCATTGATCTGTATGTCTGTTTTTGTGCCAGTACCACACTGTTTTTATTACGGCAGCTTTATAATATAACTTGAAGTCTGGAATTGTGATGCCTCCAGCTTTGCTTTTCTTTTTCAAGGCTGCTTTGGGTATTCAGGGTCTTTTGTGGTTTCATATAAATTTTAAGATTGCTTTTTAGCTCTGTGAACAATGCTGTTGGTATTTAGATAGGGATTGCATTAAATGTTTAGATTGCTTTGGGTAACATAGACATTTTAACAATATTTGTTCTGGGGCGTCTGGATGGCTCAGCTGGTTAAGCTTCTGACTTCAGAGTTCCCTGAAGTTCGAGCCCCATGTTGGGCTCTGTGCTGACAGCTCAGAGCCTGGAGTTGCTTTGGATTCTATGTCTCCCTTTCTTTCTGCCCCTCCTCTGCTCAAATTCTCTCTCTTAAAAAAAAAAAAAAAAAAAAAGCATTAAAAAAAAGCAATATTTGTTCTCCTGAATGGTGAGCATGGAATGTCTTTCCATTCTTTGTGTTTTCAATTTTTCATCCATGTTTTATGTTTTTCAGAGTATAGATCTTTTGTCTCTTTGGTTATGTTTATTTCTAGGTATCTTAATTGTTTTTGGTGCAATTGTAAATGGGATTGATTCTTTGATTTCTCTTTCTGATGATTCATTGTTGGTATATAGAAATGTAGCAGATTTCTGTAGATTGATTTTGTATCCTGAGACTTTATGAATTCATTTGTCAGTTCTAGCAGTCTTTTTCATGGAGTCTTTTAAGTTTTCTATACATAATATCATGACATCTGCAAATAGTGAAAGTTTGACTTCTTCCTTGCCTATTTGGATGCCTTTTATTTCTTTTTGTTGTCTGATTGCTGTGGCTAGGACTTCCAGTACTAAGTTGAATATAAGTGGTAGAAATGGACATCCCTTTCTTGTTCTTGACCATAAAGGAAAAGCTGTCAGTTTTCCCCACTGAGGATGTTATTAGCTGTGGGTTTTTCATATATAGCCTTTATGATGTTGAGGTATGCTCCCTGTAAACCTACTTTGTTGAGGGTTTTTATCATGAATTTTTGCATCCACATTCATCAGGGATCTTGGCCTATAGTTCCTTTTCATTGTGATGTCTTTATCTGGTTTTGGTATCAGGGTAATGCTGGCTTCATTGAATGAATTTGGAAGTTTTTATTTTTGGAATAGTTTGAGAAGAATGAATAGTAACTCTTCTTTAAATTTTTGCTGGAGTTCACCTGTGAAGCCATCTGGTCCTGGACTTTTGTTTGTTGGGAGATTTTTGATTATTAGTTTCTTTGCTGGTAATCAGTCTATTCAAGTTTCCTATTGCTTCCTGTTTCAGCTCTTGTAATTTGTAGTCTAGGGATTTATCCATTTCTTCTAGGTTGTCCAATTATTAGCATATATTTTTTCATAATATTCACTTATAATTGTTTGTATTTCTGTGATGTTAGTTGTTATGTCTCCTCTCTTTTTTGCGATTTTATTTGGGTCCTTTCTCTTTTCTTTTTGACAAGTTTGGCCAGAGGTTTATCAATTTTATTAATTTTTTCAAAGAACTAGCTCCTGGTTTCCTTGATCTATTCTATTTTTTTCTTTAGTTTCCATATCATTTTATTTCTGCTCTAATTTTTATTATTTCCTTCCTTCTGCTGACCCTAAGGCTTCATTTGTTACTTTTTTCTAGCTCCTTTTGGCGTAAGGTTAGGCTGTTTATCTGAGATTTTTCTTCTTAAAATAAACCTGTACTGCAGTAAACTTCCCTCTTAAAACTACTTTTGCTGCCCAAAGGTTTTGGGCCATTGTGTCTTTATTTTCATTTGTTTATTTTCATTTGTTTCATTTCTTATGTTCATTTGTTTCCAGGTACTTTTTATTTCTTCTTTAATTTCTTAGTTGACCCATTCATTGTTTAGTAGCATATTGTTTAACCTCCATGTATTTCTGGTCTTCCCAGACTTTTTTCTTGTGGTTGACTTCTAGTTTCATACTGTTGTGGTTAGAAAAGGTTCTTGTATGACTTCAATTTTTGTGTTTGTTGAGGCCTCTTTTTGACCTAGTATGTGATCTGTTCTGAAGAATGTTGCATGTGCACTTGAAAAGAATGTGTATTCTGTTTTAGGATGGAATGTTCTGAACATATCTGTTACATCCATCTGGTCCAGTGTGTTATAAGCCATTATAATAATGTTGGGTGCATATATATTTATAATTGTTATATCTTGTTGGATTGTCTCCTTCATTACTGTACAGTGCCATTCCGTCTTTTGTTACATACAGTCTTTGTTTTGAAGTCTAGTTTCTCCGATATAAGTGTTGCTATTCCTTCTACTTGACATCATTTGCATGATAAATGTTTCTCCCCTCACTTTCAATCTGGAGGTGTCTTTAGGTCTGAGGTGAGTCTCTTGTAGGCAGCACATAAAAGGATATTGTATTTTTAATCTATTCTGATACCCATGTCTTTTGATTGGAGCATGTAGTCCATTTACATTCAAACTAATTATTGATAGATATGTATTTATTGCCAATTTATTACTTGTTTTGCGGGTGTTTCTGGAGATTTTTTCTGATCCTTTCATTTTTTTCTTTTTTTCATGTTTTTCTGATTTTCTTTAGTGATATATTTGGATTTCTTTCTCTTTATTCTTTGCATGTTTATTAGTGGTTTTTGATGTATGGTTACCATTAGGTCTGTATATATATATGTTACCAACGTGTTCTGCAAATATCAGTCTATATTCAGTTGATGGTCATTCAAGTTTGAACCGATTCTTTTCTCCTCTCCTCCCCATTTATAGGTATATGTTATTATATTTTATATCCTTTGTATGTGAGTTCCTTGACTGTTTTTTACAGAAATATTCATTTTTACTGCTTTTGTTTTTCCTGCCTTCATACTGTCACTTTTGGTTTCTTTTTACTACTCAAAGAGTCCCCTTTAATATTTCCTGCAGGGCTGGCTTATAGTGCTCATGAACTCTTCTGATTTTTGTTTGGCTGGGAAACTCTTTATTTGTCATGCTATTCTGAATGATAGTCTTGCTGGATATATTGTTTTCAGCTGCAGATTTTTCCCATTCACACTTTGAATATATCATGGTACTACCTTCTGGCTTGCCAAGTTTCTGTTGAAAAATCTCCAGCTAGCCTTTTGGGTTTTCTGTTGTAAGTTAATGAGTTCTTTTGTTTTGCTGCTTTTAAAGTTTTTTCTTTATCACTGTATTTTATAAATTTAATTACAGTATGTCTTGGTGTTGGCCTGCTTTTGTTGATTTCTCTGTGCCTCCTGGATTTGGATATTTATTTCCTTCCCCAGATAAGGGAAGTTTTCAGCTATTACTTCTTTAAGTAATTTTTCTGCCCCCTTTTCTCTCTCTTCTTCTGGGACTACTATAATACAAATGAGTCACTGTGTTCCTTAAGTCTGTTCTTGTCTTGCATAATTCTTTTTTCTCTTTTGTTCATCTTCGTTGCTTTCCATTACTTTCTCTTCTAATTCATTCCTCTGTTTCTTCCTGCCTGCTGTTCAATGCATCAGGTGTGTTTCTAGTCTCATTTATTGCACTCTTCTCTCTTATGGATTCTTTTTAGCTCTTTTATCTCTGTGGTAAAGGTGTCACTGATGTCTTCTTTTCTCAAACCCAGTGAGTATCCTTATGATGTTGCTTTGTTTTTTTAAGGATATGTGTATTTTATTTTTTATTTTAGAAAGAGAGAGAGTGTGTGAATGGGGGAGAGGGGCAGAGGGAAAGAGAGAGAATCTAAGCAAGCTTTATGCTCAGCACGGAGTCTGAAATCAAATCGAGAGTCAGATGCTCAACTGACTGAGCCACCCAGGTGCCTCAGGATTGTTGCTTTAAATTCTTCATCAATCATGTTCCTTATATCTGTTTTGCTTAGATCTCTGGCCGTGGTTTTATCTTGTTCTTTCATTGGGATAAATTCCTCTGTGTTTGCATTTCATCTAAGTTTCTGTCTTCTTCTCCGTGTTAGAAAAGCCAGTTAATGTCTCCTGCTCCTGAAAGTAATGGATTTACGAAGAAGAGTTAAGGTAGTGTCCAGGGTCTGGCATCTCAGGGACTGTCTCTGGTGTGTGCTCTGTGCAGTCTGCTGTTGTGTTCTGGTTGTTCTGTCCTTCAGGTCAGTTATCTGCAGAGGCTCTCCTTGCCTCCTGTGGGCAGTGTTTTGTCTCTGGCCTGAATGTGGTGAGTTTTAGCTAGGTGTGGTCTGGTTGGCTTGTGAAATGAGAGTTGTCATCATATCCACTGTAACTGAGGCCTTGCCAAACTCTCTGGTCCAGAGATGTGGTATGGGCAGGGCTTTGTGCTGGTCTTCTGGGGGAGGGGCCTGCTATGCTCGGGTTGGGGCAAGGGTGACTGAGAAGGGCAGTTCCACTAGAGCCCAGGGGCATGGAGCTTAGTGTAAGCAAGTTAGTCAGCCTTTGGGCACTGTGCTGCCTCTTGCAGGTGGTTCTGTGTTTAAGATGAGGGGGTAGGGGAGGGAAATGGCTTCGTAAGCTCCCTTGTTCCCAGAGAGGTGTCTCCATGAATGCTGCCTTTCAGGGTAGCGCTCCAAGAAGAGTGAATAGTTTCTGCACTGTGTACCTCAGGTGTTCTTCACATCGCTGTTTTCATGCTGTTTGCCCCCAGGTCGTTTGCTTGCCTTCTGTCCAGGAGCTACACAGTGGATGTGGCTTCTTCTCTGCCTTTAGTTGTGGAATTTGTTCTGTCAATCCTCAGGTTGATTTTGGGGGAATTTAGGATGATTTGATAGTTATCTAGTTGTGTTCATGGGAGGAGGTGAGCCTAGGGTCTTCCCTGCCATCTTCCTGCTTTGTACCCCAAGGTTTAAATTTTTATTTAATTCTTGATTGCCCTAGAATTCCTTTGAATAGGTTTTCAAGAAAGGTCATAGGTATGATATTTTCTATGTTCTTGCTTATTATGTTATTTATATTATCGTCTTTACATTTTATAACTAATTGTTACAGAGATGCAAAGAATATAGAGAATAATGAGTAATGGTAGTTACTCAGCTTAAGTAAAACTTCAGGGGTGCCTGGGGTTGGTTAAGCATCTGACTCTACTCTTGATTTCAGCTCATGTCACAATCTCATGGTTGGTGAGATCGAGCCCTGTGTTGGGCTCAGTGCTAACAGCACAGAACCTACTTGACATTCTCTCTCTCTCTGCTAGTCACCACCTCCCCCACAATAAATTAAAAACTTAAAAAAAAGAAGTGAAAATTCAAATACAGTTTATGTTCCTTGGCATATCTTTACTTGATAGTATTGTCCTCCATTCTGTCCCAGAGTTGAACACTTAATTTTGGTACTTATGAATGCCCTCATATATTGGATCAGGATGCATACTTTTGTACTTTTATAACCTATGTATATATAAGTAAAACATAGGTAATATGAGAAGTATTTACCCTGACTGTAACCAAGAGAACGTAAAATAAGACCAGATTAACATACAATTTTATACCTGTACTTTTATGCTCTGTTGGTGAAAATTAAGAAGTCTGTGACAGTATCAAGTGTCAATAAATATGGCACCTGGTTTTCTTGAAGAGCACTGTTGGATTTTTAAATTGGTACAAATATTTTGGGAAGGAGTTATGAAGTTAAACATAGGCATACCCTCCCCGATACAGATACCTTAGATGAACTCCAGTATACGTGTAGGAATGCTCATAGTAGCCTTGTTTGGCTATAACAAAACAAAACTGGGAAACAGTCTACAAATGTTCATTAAGAGAAGAATGAGTAAGTAAATTTGGTATAGTCACACAATGGAGCCTCTTATTTTAGGGCAAAGGAATGTTTAGGATAAAAATTCAGCAGAGTCATTCTTCTAGATGTAGGGAAGGCAAGGGAAATGGCATAAGGAGGGATATGTAACTATCTTAAGATAGGGAATGAGTTTGTATGTATTTAACTTATTATTCACATACTTCATAACATATATGTATATAATAAATATTATTTGACATAAATGAAAATAACTAAGCAGATTAAATGTTGTTAAACTTGCATGGTTGGTACATTGATGTTTATTAGTTTCCCTTTGTTTGAATATTAACTTAAAAAAGGCTTAAGAAGAAAAACCCCATCTCTCTTTGTATATATCTGTATTTTCTTTGGAAAAGAAAAACTGACTCTTGGTTTTGGCTCAGGTCATGATCTCATGGGTTTGTGAGATTGAGCCCCTCATCAGGCTCTATGCTGACAGTGTGGAGCCTGCTTGGATCTCTCTCTCCCCCTCTCTCTGCCCCTCCCTAGCTTGCAATCTCTCTCTCAAGATAAATGAATAAACATGAAACAAAAAAAAAAGAGAGTAAAGTATCTTTAAAAAAAAAAAGGAAAAAGTTTTCATATATTTCACTTTAAATTTGTTCCTTATTTTATAATTCTAAAATTAGAGCCATCTTTCTCTAGAAGTTCATTTGTACATTTTGAAACCGTGTCTGATACAGATGTAGAGGCTTATTTGATGAAGTTCAGCTGTCTGATTAAAATTTTTTGTATGAATTCTCTGGCAAGTGGATTTATTCATCTTATGGTCAAATGTATCCAATTATGATGAATTAATGACTCGGACAGTTTGATCCTTTATCCTTGAACCAGAATTTGGCTACTTACAGTGTTTGCTGATTGAGATTAACTTGGGGCCATATTGAATAAGTATAATTCTCCTTCTGTAGCATGACTTTTTAGATATTGGGAGCTTGCTTTTGGACAGCCCTCATATCTTATTTTCCTAGGTGAAATATTTCTGTTCCTCTCAATGTTCTCATTTGCCCTTAATTTTTCTGATGGGAGTTATTTGTCTGAACTTATTTTTCTTCCATACTTGACCAGTTGGAATTTTAGATCTAATTGCAAGAGAGATGATTAGAACATTATGAATATTGTGTTCTTGGTCCTAGCTGATACGTGATATTGGCAACTCTCTGAAACTCACTAACCTTCAGTTTTTTCATTTATAGACAGGGTATAATAGTTACCTCAGGAGGTTTTTGTTAAATGATGTAATGTGTATGAAAGTACCTTGGAACCTATAAAGTGTTACACACTGTGGATATAAGGTGTTATTGTTTATTCTTACTCAATTTTACTTTGCTAAATTCAGCCAATTAATCTTTGAGGATCTTTTTGAATCTTGATTTATTTAGTTTGTCTCCTTCAATTTTATGCCTTCTACCCATCTGTGAGCATATTCTTTATACTTTCATATAAGTGATAATATATTGAATAGGGCCAGAAAAGACTTTTGTGGTATATTGTACATCTGTCAGATTTATTTCTCAAAACAATTCTCAAAGCTCTTTTTGTCATCTAAAAATTTTTATTCTTGCAAATTTGTAGGTCTAGTCATTTTAAAGATTCTTCTTTCTCTTCCTCATTCAGACTCTTACACATCTGTCTTAAAAATCTGAGTCAGTTGGGGCACCTGGGTGCCTCAGTCGGTTAAGCATGTGACTCTTGATTTCAGCTCAGGTCATGATCTCATGGTTCTTGAGTTTGAGCCCCACATCAGGCTATGTGTTGACAGTGCAGAGCCTGCTTGGCATTCTTTCTCTCCCTCACTCTCTGCCCCTCCCCCCTCGTGCGCTCTCTCTCTCTCTCTCTCTCTCTCTCTCTCTCTCTTAAAATAAATAAGCTTAAAAAAAATCTGAGTTAATTGGAGAGATCACTCTTTATAATTCTTTCTTATAGTGATGCCTGGGTTATGAGCCAGTGATACACTCAACTGTTTTTGGCTTTTTCAGGACCACTACCCATACATTTTTCTAGATTTCTAAGCAATGTATATATTTATATACACTGGAATATTGTTTGCTGTTTCTCCATTTTCTTCACTACCACGTCCACTTATAGTTGCATAGTCAAATTGTGTTTGTGGCTTCCCGGTATTCCTAAACTGTCTTCATTCATCCATTCAGCATAGTACCTTCTATATAGTAGGCACTGTGCTAAGTACAAAGACAAATAAGATGTGGTTTCTGCTCTCCAGAAAGACTTTGGAAAGACTTTAGAAATCTAAAGTCTTAGATTTCTGGGAGTCAAAGAAGTGGTGATACAGATAGTATATAGTGGGGTACAAAGCAAGGAATTTTAGGTTTGAGCTTGTGTGAAATTGAATGAATATTTGCTAAGCAGATGGGAAAGGAGTGAGACATCCCAAGCTAAGAGAGCAGTGTGAATGAAAACATGAAATAGTGTTCTTTTCCACATTGTCATGCCTTGGAATTCTGCCTTTGCTCTTCAAACATTTTGTAATAGGAATTCTTACAAGGTTCTGGTAGAGCACTGTCTACAAATGACTTTTCTTTCTTATTATGAACTCTCCTATTACCTGGTCACTGGGACACTTATTTCCCGTTCTTACATAAGGAGAAAGTTTTCAGTGAATATACTCATCTTTATTTTCCTTTTAGTTTATTTAGGAAACGAATAGAGTTCCACTTTTCTCTGGCCTTGAATATTTACTGTCAAAAACTAGAAATTTATCTGCAGTAGATAGTGAGATACAACCTTTCAGGTAGAACGTCAGCTATTCCTGGAGCAAAGTCTTAATTCTGCACACTTAACCTACTTTGCTTCTTTATACAGAGACTTAGTCCACAAGGAAGAGGGATAAGTTAATTGCTTTCATCTTTTTTCTTATTTCTGACATCTGCATTTTGTAATCATTTTTTTTCACAAATATTTATAATGGTATGTTTAAGTAATATTTAAATATTTTAATATTTAAGAAGGAATGCCAGGAAGCATATTACTTTGGCATTACTTTTGGCATATTAGATATTCATTTAAAAAATCATTGTTTTCTGAGAATAGTAGCAGCTGTGATAGTGGCTGGATTGTGAGTCACATACTCTGCACTATTTTTGGCTCTGTCTCAGCCACCACTGCCCACCCACAATCTTCTAACTCTCTAGGTAGTTTATGTATTTGTGTGCACTGGAATAGCCCTGTGCTCAGAGAATAAAATGGGACAATAGCAGATGGCTAGGCATGCTGTACAATGGGATTAGCATTGGGCTCCTCCTTCTCAGGATTCTCCCCTATGGTTTAAAGTAGTTTTGTGTTACAGTAAATTTCTTACCTTTATAATAAATTACTGACCTGGAAAATGTAATTGAGCATTTGAATCTGAGCTGCATTCAGAAATCTGTGTTAAAATTGTACAGCTTCTTGCTTGATTGATTATAAATGATAATGTTGCTTGGAGTTTAATTTGCTGATGCAGATGTTACCATCATTCCCGTCTGTGCTTCTGTAACTTCTGTGTTTTGCCTTACTTGTTTCTCCAGTTTTGTTGGTTTTGGTGTGTAGAGTTTAGATTTAAGAGTAGCAGAAAGTTAATTAATATATAGAATTAGAAGGTTGCAGTTGGTTTGTTTGGTCATAGATTGGTTCTTAAAATTTTCTCTGCTACTGGGTAACAGAAAGTTTTGGGTAGCAAGTCAGAAAGAATAGGTTTTTAAATATATTTTATTTGTTTTCTTCATAGTATTGACTAAGGTAGTGTTCATTTCTAGACTTTTTCCTTAAAATGGAAAGGAGAATATGGTTTATACTAAAAACGACATTTAGTAATTTTACTCCGAGAAAGTTAATATTTTATTTATGTATATGTTTTTATTTTATTTTTGAGAGAGAGAGACAGAGTGTGAGTGGGGGGAGGGGCAGAAAGAGAAGGAGATACAGAATCTGAAGCAGGTTCCAGGCTCTGAGCTGTCATCACAGAGCCCAACGCGGGGCTTGAACTCACAGACGATGAGATCATGACCTGAGCTGGAGTCGGACACCCAACCAACTGAGACACCCAGGTGTCCTGAGAAAGTTAATATCCTTAAAAAAATCTTATTTTTAATAAGGATTAATTGCAGTGTTTTCTAAATGTTATTTTTAAGTCACAACCCAGCTGTTAATGAAGCTAAAATTAAGAGAAGACAAAGTCAGTCTTCATATAACCTTCCCTTTCCCCACCCCGCCACCTCTTTTTCAAGTAAACCTTAAGGCGGTCAACAGCTAAACTTGGAAAGTCTAATTTAACTTCCAGTTTGTCAACAGATAACTATTTTTAAGTGATGTTGATCTTATACAAGTGACATTTTGTAATGATTGATGCATTATTCCCTATGGAAAGTTTACCGTGTTATAAATTGTTTTAGTTATGATATATTCCTGCTTACCATCGCTTCTCCTTCCAGAACATTTTTATCTGAAAAAATGAAAACAATAAAACAAACACAGCACCCATCACTTTACATTCTGATAATTCTGATAATCTAGAAACAATAAATTTCAGATATAAGCAATTAAAACAGCAATAGCATTGCTTTACAATAGATGGAGAAAAACCTATTGCTATATAAATGAACTATTTCTAAGGCTTAGTGACTTAAAGTACCATTTCAGATTGTTTACTTATTTGTGAATCATGAATTTAGGAAGGACTCTCAAGTAATTTGTCCCTGATTTGTTTGGTGACAGCTAGGGGTGTCTGCAGTTGGATGATCCACTGCCAAGCTGGCTTTTTCACTTGCATACATTCTGCGTAGGTACTTCTTGGCCTCTGGCTACATGGCTACATGTTGTCTTTTGCCTCAGGGCTTCTGCATATGCCCTGGGTATACCACAGCATGATGGGAGTAGTCACACTTCTTATGTGCCACCTGATTTCCACAGTCACAGGTGTTAGAAGCAGAAGCTGCCTGATGAGTTAAGGGTTATATGCTGTGAATTGGTTTGGAAGTGTGAGAGGATTCCTTTTGCTGTATTCTGTTTGTCATAGTAGCCACAGGATTGATCTTGATTCAGGGGGCCAAGAAATAGACTTCAGTTCTTAATGGAGGCATGGCAAAGCCACATTGTAGAAGAGCATGTAAGGTGGGAGGTATTGCTGTGGCCATCTTTGGAAAATATCTGCTCCAATTCAATAAAAATGTTGAATAAGAGATTGAGAATATGAGAGTGAGAGAGAGAGACAGAGACAGAGAGACAGAGAGAGAGAGTGTGTGTGTGTGTATGTGTGTGTATGTGTGTGTGTGTGTGTGTGTGTGTGTGTGTGTGTGTGTGTGTGAGAGATATGGTGATAAAACTCCTCTCTTTTTTGTTGTCTTTTGATGTGGCAGCTTTATTAATCATAATGGAAGAGGAACTTTTCTGTTTCTGTGTTCTACTCAGTGTTTTAATCTGTTATTCATAGAGTTTCTACTATCATCCATTGTTCCTAACAAGTTCCTTCAAATCAGAAAAAATTCTAAGCAGTTGAAATTTTTTTACCAAGTTCAGGAATTATCACAGGGTATGAAAATATGAAAAAAGAGTACGAAGGAATAAGGTGTTAAAAAAAGGTACAAAGGGTAGACTCATAGCAGAAGGTAAATTAATGCTATACATTTATTTTAAAGATTCACCTCAGGTGAGAAGTACAGCTGTCTAGATGAAAAGTTTGCGTATTAGTGCTCTAATGTGGAAGATAGTGCCATCTAGAAGATAATTGGACTGAATATGTGTGTAGATGATACATTGAATGCAAAAGGATTTTAAAGTCTGTTAAGAATAGAGAAACTTGGCTAAATTATTTTGTGTTATTTGGGGAGTAAAACAGAATACATCTCAGGCTTAGAGAATTTTCATGCTTCATTGATGGGTGTTGTGGAATTCTGACTTTTAAGCCAGCACTATGGGTTAATTAAATGGGTTTTTAAAAATAGAGCTATAATTCACATAACATAGAATTTACCATATTAAACTGTAGAATTCAGTTGTTTTGTGTATACTTACAAGGTTGTGTAACCATCACCACTATTCAATTCCAGAACATTTTCAGAAAGAAACCCATTCCTGTTAGCAGTCATAACCCCTATCCTCTGGCAATGTCTAACCTCCCCTTTTTCTCTATGGACTTGGCTGTTCTGAATATTTCATATAAATGTAATAATACAGCATCAGCTTTTTGTGTCTGGCTTTTTAAAGGTAATGGGTTTTAGGTTCATTCATATTGTTGTACTTTATTCAGGCATCAGTCTTCATTCCTTTTTAATGGCTGAATTGGAATGAATATACCACATTTTGTTTATCCATTCTTCAGTTTGTGAACATTTGGGTTGTTTGCACCTTTTGCCTGTTGTGAATAATGATTCTACGAACATTGATATACAAGTTTTTGTATGAACTGGTGTTTTCATTTCTCTTGTGTATATATCTAGGAATGGAAATGATGTTAACTTCAAGTTTAACTTTTTGAGGAACTGCTAAACTGTTTCTAAAGCAGCTATATGATTTTACATTCCTATCAACATCTGTTATTTTTCTTCTATAAATAGCCATTGTAATAGATATGTAGTGGTATCTTTTTGTGGTTTTCATTTGCATTTCCATAATGACTAATGATGTTGAACATCTTTTCATGTACTTGGCCATTTGTGTATCTTTTAGAGAAATGCCTATTCATATTATTTATTTTTAAATTGAGCTATTTATCTTTTCATTGTTGTGTTCTGGAAAGTCTTTATATATTGGAGACTCCACCCCTATCAGTTATGGGATTTGCAAATATATCTCCCCTACTGTGGTTATCTTTTCACTTTTTTGGTAGAGTCCTTTGGTGCACAAGAGTTTTAAATTTTGACGAAAGTCAATCTATCTGATTTTTTCTTGGTTGCTTGTGCTTTTGGTGTCCTATCTAATAAACCTTTGCCTAATTGAAGGTCACAAAGATTTCCTCCTACATTTTCTTCAATGAGTTGTATAGTTTTATTTATTTATTTTTAATATTTTATTTTTTGAGAGAGAGCTTAAGTGGGAGAGGGGCAGAGAGCAAGGAGATAAAGGATCTGAAGCAGGCTCTGCCCCTACAGGCTGACAGTAGCGAGCCCAGCATGGAGCTTGGATTCACGAACTATGCAACCATGACCTCAGCCGAAGTCGGATGCTCAACCAACTGAGCCACCCAGGTGCCCCTATGAGTTTATATAGTTTTAGATTTTATATTTAGATCTTTGACCAAGTTAATTTTTGGTGTATGGTAGGGGTCCAACTTCATTATTTTGTATGTGGATATATCCAGTTGTCCCAGCACCATTTGTTGAAAAGACTGTTCTTGGGGCACCAGGTGGCTCAGTTGGTTAAGTGTCTGACTCTGGCCACAAGTCATGATCTTGCTGTTCTTGGGTTTGAGCCCTACATCGGGCTCTGTGCTAACTGCTCAGAGCCTGGAGCCTGCTTCTGATTCTGTCTTTGCTCTCTCTGCCCCTCCCCTGCTCATCTATTCATTCATTCTCTCTCTCTCTCTCTCTGAAAAATAAACATAAAAAAAGAAAAAGACTGTTCTTTCTTCATTGAGTGGTCTTAGGACGCTTGCTAAAAATCAGTTGGTTGTAGACATGTGTGTTCATTTCTGAACATTAATTCTATTTCTGAACTCTTAATTCTATTCCATTGGTGTATATGTCTATCCATGTGTGATACCACTCTGTCTTGATTACTCTGGATTAAAAAAAATTTTAATGTTTATTTTTGTGAGAGATACAGACAGAGTGGGGGAGGAACAGAGAAGGAGGCAGAGACAGAATCTGAAGCAGGCTCCAGGCTCTGAGCTGTCAGCACAGAGCCCGACATGGGGCTTGAATTCACGAACTATGAAATCATTACCTGAGCCAAAGTTGGATACTTAACTGATGAAGCTACTCACGCACCCCTGATTACTATAGATTTTTAGTAGGTTTTGATATTGGGAATTGTGAATCTTCTACCTTTGTTCCTTTTCAAGATTGTTTTTTGCTTTTGGGGGTCCCTTTTAATTCCATATGAATTTTGAGATCAGTGTGTCCATTTCTGTAAAAAAGAAATTTGGAAATTTGGTAGGGACTGTGTTGAATCTGCTCGTCAATTTGGAGAGTATTGCCAGACAATATCAAGTTTTTCAGTTGATGAACATGGAGTATCTTTCAACTTCTCAAGGTTGTCTTTAATTTTCTTTATCAATGTTCTGTGGTTTTCAATTTATAAATCTTGAACTTCTTTAAATTTATTCCTAAATATTTTGTTCTTTTTGATGCCATTACCAATGGAATTGTTTTCATTTCATTTGCAGATTATTAATTTTTAGTGTGCAGATACACAACTGACCTTTGTATATTGATTTTGCCTTTTGCAACTTTGCTAAACTTGTTTATTAGCTCTAACAGTGTTTTAGTGGATTTTTTAGTATTGTCTGTATGTAAGATTATGCCACCTGCAAAGAGATGGTTATACTTCTTCCTTTCCAATGTAGCTGCCTTTTATTTTTTCAAATTTCCTAATTGCTATTCCCAAGTTGTTCAATACGATGATGAATAGAGGTAGTGAAGCCTGTATCCTTGAATTGTTCTTTATCTTAGGAGAAAGGTTTTCGTTTTTCGTCATTAAGTATGATGTTAACTTTGGATTTTTTCTTAGATGCCCTTTATCATGTTGAGGAAGTTTCCTTTTGTTCCTAGTTTATTGTGTGTTTTTATCATGAAAAAGTGTTGTATTTTTTTTTAATGTTTATTTTTGAGACAGAGAGAGACAGAGTGCAAGTGGGGGAGGGGCAGAGAGAGAGGGAGACACAGAATCTGAAACAGGCTCCAGGCTCTGAGCTGTCAGCACAGACAGCTTGTTCCGCGGGGCTTGAACCCACGGACTGCGAGATCATGACCTGAGCCGAAATTGGACGCTTAACCGACTGAGCCACCCAGGTGCCCCAAAAAGTGTTGTACTTTGTAAAATGCTTTTTCTGTATTTATTGAGGTGATTGTGTGGTTTTTGTTCTTTATTCTGTTCATATGGTACATTATATTGATTGATTTTTGTATGTTTGAACCAACCTTGCATTCCTAGGATAGGGATGGATGTGATTTTAAATAGCCTTGTCCTCATCTGGAGAATTGTGGAAACTTATTCTACCAAAATTACCATGTTGGCAGTAGCAGTGGACCTGAGAGAATACAGCCTTTGGATAAATGCTTTATTTTTAAGTGTTGTAATATAATATAAATAAGAGCTATTTAAGAGCTTATACTGTAGTGCTTTGTAAAATATAGAAGTAATTTTGACTTTTGTTAAAATACTGTTTCCTTTGACTTTTAACTGTGTTTGAATACTTAGTGAATAACTTGAAGATCTATGTTTATCTGGGTCCATTTGCTGTTGATAGAGTGCCATATAAATACTCTCAGAGTCTTACAAGCTCTAGTTCAGAGTGCCCTGTTTTGACTGAGCACACATTTTAAACTGGAAAATGGTAGTTAGCATGCAAATAGGAAAGGGTCAGATCTCTATCATGATAAAGATTATTCTTACAGGTCTCTCAGGAGACCTTGTAGCAGGAACTTGTCAGAGTAATAAATAGATAGATAAGTATCTAGAGAGGGACAAAGGATTAAAAAAAATACCTGATCAAAGTTTTGAAGCACAGTCAGTATTTTCTTCTGCTTAAGAATTGCTTATAATTTGACATGAATTAACTTGCATTGCATTCTCACCTGTGGGAATGGCTGTTTGGATAGATGCCCAGGTACCTGTCAACTTTAGTTAAGAAGTTGAAATAATTAACCACCTGAAGAAGTTATTAAATAAATCAGACTTCGATGGAGTAGCTTTTTGTGCTGTTTCTTCTTTCTACCATATCAATATGTACACCCTAACTAGAAAATAGCTTCAAGCATCAGACATGTGTTTTGTCCTTTGTTTTCCTGTACTTGCCAGATCTGGTTACTTTTTTCTCCTAATCCTTTTTTTCCTAGAGGAGTTTTTTGGATTAGAAAATTCATCCAAATCTACCAAGGAAAATTTATTAAATCTGGTAAGATCCTTAGGTTTTCATTGCATATACACCAGGAACCGTTGTTTGGATCTATTTTCCCTGCATGTCATCCAGGCCAGACTCTTATTTTATATACAACAAATTTGGCAACATGGTTTTTTTTTTTTTTTTTCTTTTCTTTTTCTTTTTAGAGAGATGTGTGCATAAGTGCAGGTG
>NW_024412572.1:6926838-6935883 GCF_014898765.1 Herpailurus yagouaroundi
GAGAGAGAGAGAGAGAGAGAGAGAGAGAGAGAGAGAGAGAGAATGAATATGATTGAATGAATGAATGAATCAGTCAATCCTAAGTAGGCTCAATGCTCAGCAGAGCCTGATGTGGGGTCAGTCCCACAATTGTGGGATCATGAGCTGAGCTGAAATCAAGAGTCAGGCACTCAACTGACTGACTCACCCAGGTACCCCAGTAACATAGTATTCTTTATAAAGCAGCTAAGTGAGGAATTTTAAGTGAAGTGTGTATTCATTTTAAACAACATTCTGAGTAAAAGAATGCCACTGATGAATGAGCTTTAACTTCCTCTACCCTTTTGACAATCTGATGAAAGCCATGGGTTCTCTCCATATAAAAATGCGCATAGCTCATTTTTGGGGACATCATACATCCAGGTCATCCATGAACTCTTGATTAAAAATGCCCACCATCCATGAAACAGACAAGTTTGAGATGCAAAGGTCTCTAGGTTTTACAAAACCATAAAATTATGTATGTGGTTCAAATACAAGGTAAGTTGAGGTCAGTTACAATTTCATGTTAACTGTAATTTAACTAGAAAGAGTATATCTGCTGGATATAGTGGATACTGTGGTGAGTGACCTATATTCCCCTTGAGGGTCTAAAGATGTATTCGCCCAGGTGCTGGAAGTACCGTTGACATAGTCCTTAGTTGTTAGCCCCTGTGGGCTAAAGAGACCTCCCTTGCATAAAGGCATACCGCTTTCCATGGATGTCCTAGATTTATCTCTGAGGATATAAGGGTTTGAATCCATTGCCCTGACTTGAGACAACTCTGAAAGATCATCCCAGATTCAGAGTTCCTCATTGGGTCATCTGAATCTTTTGGGACTTTGTGGCATCTGAATTTCTCCCTCTGCACAATAAGGCTCTCTCCCTACCACCTTCCTTTCCACTGGTATTGATGTTAAGAGCACCCTCTAATAAACTTCGTGCAAGTAAAGTCTATCTCAAGGTCTTCTTCCTGGGAAACCCAGCCTTGTCACATTAGGGTTGAGTATTAGTACAAGTTATCGTACAGGCCATGAAAGGAGGCTTGGCTAAAATAAAAGTTTAGTGAGGGGCGCCTGGGTGGCTCAGTCACCCAGTTACTTCGGCTCAGGTTATGATCTCATGGTTATTGAGTTCGGGCCCTGTGTCAGGCCCTGTGCTGACAGCTCAGAGCCTGGAGCCTGCTTCAGATTCTGTGTCTCCCTCTGTCTCTTCCCCTTCCCCACTTACACTCTGTCTCTGTCTCTCTCAAAAATAAAAACATTAAAAAAAAAGTTCAGTGACATGAACTTTAACTTAGACTCAAAATATGTGAAGCATCTTGTCAGTATTCCTTCAGACCTTATATTTCCAGTGGTTTTTGGAAATCTAGGTTTCTTTGAATTCATTAGTTGTCTCCCACTCTTTTTTTTTGACCTTGCAGAAAACCGCCAAAATCTCTGACGGCTTGGTTTGCCACACAGTATGAGCCTGTGAAAGATGTGGGTTAAGTAAAGAGTTGCTCACACGTCCTGCAGAAACCCCTAGAGGTTTCTCAAGTTGATAAGTACATATGATAAGGGAACTCCTCTTGTTAGGATCCTAATCATATTCCTTCCACAAATCCTAAGATTTCTTTATTGGACAATGTTTAAAAAATTATTGCTTTTATTATTATCATTGAAAGGATGTATTCTAAATATTTGAAAGATGGAAAACCTTATAACAAGGAAAATTCTATGTAAAACTAAACTTTTCCCTCCTTCAAATTGGGGTAATATTGTACATACTTTTTGATAACTTGTCTTTTTCCTTAATAGTATATGAAAAGCAGGTTTCTACATCTTCACTTAATCCTTAAGTATATGAATTGTAATGGTTGCATAATATTACATTCAGTGGATAGATCGTATGTAACTTAGCTAGCCACCTATTGTTATGTATTTGATTTTTCTCTACTTTGTTATTGTTAATAAATAACACAGAATGATTGCTTTTTCTTTGAAACTAAGCCTAGTGTGTTTGCTTTAATTAGTTATTTAAAAATATTGAGTTCTTTTATCACTAAAATGTAGTGAACTATTAGATGTAAGACTTTTTAAAAAAAATTTCTAATGTTTATTTTTGGAGAGAAAGAGAGAGAGACAGAGGCAGAGAAAAAGAGTGCAAGTGCAAGCAGAGGAGGAGCAGAGAGAGAGGGAGACACAGAATCTGAAGCAGTCTCCCTGCTCCAAGCTGTCAACACAGAACCTGACGCGGGCGGGGCTTGAACTCACAAACTGCAAGATCATGACCTGAGCTGAAGTTGGACACCCAACTGACTGAGCCCCCCAGGTGCTCCAAGACTGTTTTATCTAGATAGCCATTGTTACTATACAACTTAAAGGGGTAGCATTCGTATGGATGATGTGAATTGAGTTCCTAAGCGAAGTGTCACTATTAACAGAAGGATTGCTGTTGTACATTTATGGATCCTCTTTGTTTGAACAATTTTAGCACAGGAAGGTCAGGCAAATTTTTATATATGCCTGCCAGATAAAAAAGAAGTATTTGAGACATCTGTATAATTGTCTACCAAGCAGATCTTAACTGGCAGTGACCTTTGGTTTCCCCAGCTTTTGTTCCATATTATCCAGTTGTTTGTATGCAAGAGGTCCCTAGTTCCATTATCTGTCCCAGAGCAGGTTTATCAGGAAACTTATTTTCCCTCTCAGCAATTAATGAAATCTGTCAGGAGCAGTGGATTCTGAATGTATTTTCCTAAAGATCATAGCTACACCTTCTGTATAGTTCAAACTGAACAGTTTTTAAAATAAAATACAGTAGTGCTCTAATGAAATTTATTACTTTTTAAATGTTCTCAGTTTCCCCCTGAGAATATAGTTGTATTTTAGAATTGAAGGAATGTTAGTGTTCTTTTGTTTTACAGATAAAATAATTAGAAAGATCAAGTAACTTTCCCAGTATGATGTAGCCAGCTATTTTTTCATTACAGTAATCTACTCTAACTCATGATGAGAGAACAGTACAGTTGAGAAGGAAACTCAACCAAAGAAATAATTGGTTACCATCCATAATCTTTGCTGGACTTATTAAAGACCATAAACAGTGATTAACAATATAGATATGGAAGCTTTTCACAACCTAAACTGAATTGAAAACATTGCTTAGAATTGCTCATGATTTTGTTGTGTCTTCTAATCACTAGAAACACATTCCTGGACAAGTAAAAGTTAAAGGCCAGTATAGTTTGGGCTTGTTGGTACTTTTTGCCAGATCATAGGGTAGTAGACAATTGCCTAGAAATTAGGGGACTTAGTGAATTTTTCCTTTTTATATTTTATTAATTACTGTAGATCCCTCTTTGCTCTTGATTATGATCATTCATGTAAACTGTACTTCTGTCATTGATATTGAAAGGTATTATTAACCTAGTAGGTGAAGGTCAGAGCCTTTCTGAATAATTTGATTTACATAGTAAATTGATGCTGATGACTACTTACAACAACTGTGGAGACATCATCAAAAACATTCTTTAAATGATGTTTAAAGTAGCTAGGTGATTGCAAGAAGTGTTTTTTTGGATACCTTGTCCTTAGAACTGTATGCTAGAGGAAGTCTCTTCTACCTTTACTCAGTGATTAGAACCTCAGAGGCAGAGTAATCAGTTCCACTTGACTAGGAATAAATCATTCACATTGAAACATGATAGTTCCTGACAACTGGCAATGCTGATAAAAGCCAAAACAAAAGATGTGAAGAAATCTGTGCCAATGTGGAATTGGTATGCAGATTTGATGAATTCACATGTAGCATGCGTTTGGCATTAGTCTTTCTCTGATTTCATACATTTTTTTCCTCTGTAAAATAAAAATTGTATGAGGAGAAAAAGGTTCTGTATAATACAGTAATTAGGTCTTTCTTTCTTTCTTTCTTTCTTTCTTTCTTTCTTTCTTTCTTTCTACAACCCAGTTGACAGAGCTATACTATGATTAGAGAGGGCAGTGTCATCTTTTTGTGAATAGTTATTTAAAAAAAAAATCTTGAATTCTTCATTGTTCTTTATGGTAAAAAACTGTATGTATAAACCTGGGTGATCCCCCTCTTCCCTATTTGTCATCAAGGACATAGATATATAGAATAAACAGCAATTCCTTTGATCTCTACAGAATTTAAACTCATGCAGCAATTGAATATACACTAATAGGTACTTCATGATCTATTTCTATATCAGATAGGGTTTGTGGAAAGTAGAAAAAAAGCCGATAGAATTATAAAATACATAATTTTCTGCAACAATCATTTATTCACTTTCAATGTAATTAAAAACAAGTGAGTGAAGGAAAATCTTTTTTTGCAATTTCATTGTCAAGTGCTTTCTAGTCCAAACTAGCTTCCTTCTACCCCTTGGAAGTCAGGCTAAACTGACTATTTTAGTAGTATGATGATACTAAAGTCCTGATTATCAAGTGTCTTTGGCTCTGCCCACTAGCTTTAGTGTACTGTATTTGGATATATGTTCCTTACATGGAAGATGTACTTTTGCATTTGCAATGGTTTCCTATCTCCACCATTCATGCTTTTCTTCAGTAGGGGATAAGATTTTGATATAAGTGACCACAGTAATAATGTACCATGTCTATTAGTAAACACTACTTAATAATAAGGGATAGTTTCTGTAAAGATGGCTCGAGTCATTTGTATGATTGATTTTTTTTTTAATCACAGAACATATTATTTATAGCATGGTGATTAAGAGTAGGATTCTAGAGGTGCATTGCCTAGTAGTTATCTCATAGTCTTCTGGTGATGCTTAAATCTTTGTTATATATAAAGTTCTTACAACAGTACCTCATATACAATGTTCTTTTTAAGCGTTAGTAGTCCCTTTTATCACCACTACCTCCTCCTTGTCACCACCACCACAATTATTATTGTTAGTATTATTATTAAGCTTATTGATTTATTTTGAGAGAGAGAGAGCAAGCAAGAGCGTGTGCATGCAGGGGAGGAGCCCTGTCAGCGTGGTCCAACACAGGGCTCGAACTCATAAACTGTGAGATCATGACCTGAGCCAAAATCAAGAGTCAGACGCGTAACCAACTGAGCCACCCGCATCCTTTATTATTATTTTTGTTGTTATTGTTATATTATTTTGTTATTTTAAGGATTCTGTGGTTTCTATTCCTACACAGTGGAGATGTCTTGTTTTGTTTTGTTTTTGTAGATAGTCTGAGTATATTTAGGGGAGTATTTTTCTACTTAACATGATTCCAAATATCCATATTGTTCATATTCAATTATGTGCACAGCTGATCTAGTTTTTTTCTTGGCTGTTGTATTCTAGTTTTTTCCTTGACTGTATTCCAAACTTTTTGTAAATCATTTATTTTAGATCCTGTGGATAATTGAATTTAGTATAGAAATAGGAAACTGTGTATTTTATAGAAATTGCCAAATAAATACTGAAATAACATGATAATGGGACTATCCGGGTGATCAGCTTTTACATCTTCAACATTAGGTAAGAACACGATTTTGAATCACAACCAAAGTGAGGGTGTTTAACAGCAGCTTTTAGTACGTTTCATGTTATCCATCGTGTTGCTAGGTAAACTAAAAGAGAAGTATTTTTGTACATACTCCTCCTCCCAGATACCACACACAGCATCTTTTGGGTTTATTCAGTGCATATGTGGCTAGTTTGCACATATCTATGTCTTTTTCAACTCTTCCTTGCTGATGGCAGCTTGCCCAAAGGAGGCAATTTTACTGTCCATCGTCCTTCATTTTGTCAGTTCTTTTCAGTATGGAATGTTTATTCCGCCTCCTTAGAAGTGAATAGCCATTCTTTTCCTCTCCTCCAACTCAACAATCTGTTTAGACAGCTGGGTAATTGAAAAAGAAAGTAGCTTACGGAGAACGTGTTAATGGGGATTTTACCAAGTTTAGCAGCTTCTGCACCTGAGTATATTATGAAACGTTTTTGCCAGCAAAGAATAATGGATTCCTTTAATAGTTTTACTATGTATAAATTATAGGAGTGGTATTGCTAGCAGTTTAACTTCTTGATTTCTTTCTTAGATGTTGATGATAGGGGAGAAAGAAAGATATCCTTATGATGCTTGTAAGGCCTATTTGTATATTAGGTGGTCTCCTAAAACAAATCTCTATTTTCTTGCATGTAAAACTTCGTTGTTTCTGTGAAATTTCATTTTAAATAATGGCTCTTGTATGCTCTTTCTTGACAAGAATGTCTGATTAATAGCATGGTCATATCTTTTCTTTGTTTAATAAGGTTTGTATGTTAACAACCAGAATGA
Organism: Herpailurus yagouaroundi; assembly: GCF_014898765.1. Classification (NCBI taxonomy): domain Eukaryota; kingdom Metazoa; phylum Chordata; class Mammalia; order Carnivora; family Felidae; genus Herpailurus; species Herpailurus yagouaroundi. Next base: position 6,933,160 of record NW_024412572.1, read on the forward strand.
CATGCATAGCTGGTTAAACATGTAAAAAGCAGGGCATTGCATTCTCTATTGCATATGGAGTATTATATTTTTGAGTGCCAAAATTCTCTTTAGTGGTTGTGAGTATACCTAAGTGGTGATCCATATGAGATTCTAATAATAGTGTCTGATTTAAGGTAGACTAATGGTTTTCATTTGTGGTGGTCTTTTTCTGATAGTAGGTTTCAACTTTTAATGTCATTGAAAAGACTGGAACCCATTTCAAGCATTTCAGTGGTTTACCTGTATGATTGTTTCTTTGTTAAAGAATAAAAATCTAGGGGCACCTGGTTGGCTCAGTCAGCTAAGTCTCCGTCTCTTGATTTTGGCTCAGGTCGTGATCTCATGGTTTGTGAGATTGAGCCCTGCGTTGGGCTGTGGTCTGACAACATGGTACCTGCTTGGGATTCTCTCCCCCTCCCTCTCTGCCTCTGCTCTGCGTGCGTGCTCTCTCTCTCTCTCTCTATGTCTCTATCTCTCCCTCCCTCCCTCCCTCCCCCTTCCCCCTCTAAATAAACAACCATACAAACCAAACCAACCAACCAACCAACCTACCTACCTACCTTAAAAAAAAAAATGAATAAAAATCTAAGCCTTACACAGTATTTAGGGTACCTTTCTCTAAATTTACCAAATGTTTTTGCATAGCTTATTTATTCTGCTTGTGGAATTCTCATTGACTTTAGAGAAGGAGTTGATTTTTTCTTCCCCTGTAGAATGAGGAAGTTCCTTAAAGAGCTTATATTAAATTGATTACTGCAGAAAGTTATCTGAACATTGTATCTAGGCTTCTTTTATAGTTACTTTCTTGGCAGGAGTTTATGTGTATGCCTAAATACAGTCTTTAAAAGTGTGAGCTTATATATTATTCATTTACTGATTAATGAACCAATATTTATAATAGACCTAACGTGTGCCAGATATGATGATAGAAAATTGGGGTGGAGGTGTAGGATCCAGTCTACTTGTGAAGACATGTATCAAACAAAGAATCATAATGTGGTCAGGGGTTAGTGTTACAATGTGTATATACAGATGGGAGAATAGAGATAAATGTGGCAAACATATAGATATATGAAAGAATGGAGAACATGTGTGTATGTGTATGTATATATAACATGTATATGTGTAATAAAATACAAAGAGCGTTTTATTCTCATGGAGGTAAAAGCAGGGAAATCTTTTCAAAGGAGATAACTTTTATGTTGCTTTTTGAAAGCCATGTAAAGTAAACCAGCTAGTTCTAGTATTAGCTCAAGAGACTAATCATATTCTGCAGCTTGATTTTTCTCTCTAGAACTTACTGCCATCCTACATTCTATATTTATTTCATTCATTCATTGTCTACTGCATTAGGATGTAATCTCTTTGAGGATAGGGATTTTTGTCGTTTTTATTACTTCTGTATTCTCAACACCTAGAAAAGTTTCTGGCCTATAGCAGTAGCTCAAGTATGTGTTGAATGAATGAATGAAATTTGTGAGTTCTACAGTAATTGCCTTATTATTTATTTTATTTTATTTTATTTTTTTTTCAACGTTTATTTATTTTTGGGACAGAGAGAGACAGAGCATGAACGGGGGAGGGTCAGAGAGAGAGGGAGACACAGAATCGGAAACAGGTTCCAGGCTCTGAGCCATCAGCCCAGAGCCCGACGCGGGGCTCGAACTCACGGACCGCGAGATCGTGACCTGGCTGAAGTCGGACGCTTAACCGACTGCGCCACCCAGGCGCCCCTCTTTTAGTTTATTAAAGCTGTCTCTTGGGGCGCCTGGGTGGCTCATTCGGTTGAACATCTCACTTTGGCTCAGATCTTGATCTCACGGTTTGTGTGTTCAGGCAGGCTCCCTCTGCCCCTCCCCCACTCACTCTCTTTCTCAAAAATAAACATTAAAAAAATTTTTTTTAAAAGGCTATCTCTCTATAATCCCTTTATTTATTTTTTTACTGAGTATCTTTCATTATGGGTACTTGAGTTTCCTATGATAACATGCTATCTCCATAATGTTTCTCAAACCTACTCCCTCCTTTCCATCTCTCTTAGCTCATCTGGTCTTGAAAGTCTTTTACCTGAATTGATAAGCTCTATTTGTTTTCCATGTAAGTCCCCTTAAATTATTTCTCCATAGCTATCAGAATTATCTATCTAAAAGACAGAACTGACCAGACCATTTCTTTGTTTAAAAACACCTAATGGTTGTCCTCTGTTAGAATAAAATCTGTCTAGTATAGATCACACACAGAGCCATCTATAGCATGCGTTCAGCTCCATAATGTATATGAAGGAATGAATAATTTCAAAAGGAATTTCATTGAAAATGCTTCCTGTTTGGATAAAAGAAGATCTAAGATTATATCTTAACACTAGTGTTTAAGAACAGTTTTTCTTTATACAGCTAATTTGTCTGTCTTACTGGCTTGTTCTAATCCTCAATTCACTGTGATTTACAATGTCATTATTGAAGTAATCCAATTTCTCATGTCTTTCCTCTCTATAATTCCTCTCTCCATCCCATCTCTATATCTTGGGTCTTTTCTCTCTAGCTACTTTCCTTATTTCTTTAGAGACTTATATATATGTGTATGTGCATCTTTTTCTCTGTTCTGGATATAAATTCTAACTTTAAAATTTTGCATGCAGTTTTGAAACCCTTAGGATTAAATTATTTCTATGGAACACACACAGAGATAACCCTGATCTACCTG
>NW_024412572.1:6935983-6985588 GCF_014898765.1 Herpailurus yagouaroundi
CCCCCCCCCCCCCCCCCCCCCCCGCTCAGATTGAAAATCTTCAAGAGCAACTTAGAGATAAGGAAAAGCAAATGAGCAGCTTGAAAGAACGAGTCAAATCTTTGCAGGCTGACACTACCAACACCGACACTGCCTTGACAACTTTGGAAGAGGCCCTTGCAGAGAAAGTGAGTGACTGGTTTGGACTCTTCATAGACACATTTCCTCTGCTTTCTCATTAATGTAAAATTTTCTCTAGTAATGAGACTTGGATATAAAAGGCAGAAGACGTCCCTTGGGGCAAAAGAGAAAAGAGCTTTCTGTACTATTGCTGACATAGATAGTGTAGGGGAAAGAAAATCCACTCTGTTTTTGTCAACTTAAGCATCTCTTGTTAGGCAAGATGGATTCCACAGTAGAGGGCAGTGGCTGAACTTTGTAAACAGTAAGCCATATTTTCCCCATTTACTATCTTCTGAAAAAAAAGAAAAGTTCTTTTTATTTATCTCATCACCTAGAATTTGGGGATGTAGAATATTAGACATTGACCATCAGGAAGCACTATATTATTAGTTCTCTTTTACTATACCACACTGGTACCTAATATAGTCATGGATTTTAGTATTAATACATTTAGTATTAATACATACTTGCTATTTTTCTAGTCTTGGCCTTGCTACTGCATTTTGTGTTTATGAGCAAACCTAATCTTTCAGGAATGGTTGACTAAGTAAATAAGTGACCCAACCGGACAAGTGTTTATGTCTTGGAAGGAGGTTTAAGGAATCTTGGTGGGGCGTTTTAATTGGATTTTTTTTTTAAAGGAATAGGGTCACTGTTTTTTAAGCGTCTTGGACTCAGAATGCTTCAGACTGTATGCCAGGGATCAAGGCTTGATCCCTGAATAAATTCAGAAATAATACCCAGAAATATGCTTAAATTGCTTCAACTTTTAGACTTCCTAAGTATCTGTTGACAGAAGTTTTAACGGCTCCTCTCTTTTACCCTGCTTTTTTATGCTTTAAGCTCAGTATGTCATAATCTCCCCAACCTCCTCCTTTTTTGGTGTGTGAATTGTGAGTTGTTTCCATTGCCTTATGGGCAACATGTGAATTACATATAAAAAAGGAGTATTTGTTGACTGTTGCCCTTAAGGTAGGGGTGTGTGTGTGTGTGTGTGTGTGTGTGTGTGTGTGTGTGCACGCGCGCATATGCATGCATGCATGTGCCCATGCGTAAAGTTTTTGGATACTTGGGAGTTAAATGGGATTTTCCAAAAGAATACTTTAGGGGATTCTAATACTATTTGGGATTATAGGAACAGAAACCCAGGGGAGTCAAAAGACCAAGGCCACATCTTTGTTATAGCAAGCAAGATGAGTAGGAGGTATGACTTCTTTAAAAAGTAAATTATTAACAACTTACCACTGTCTTTTGAATGAAGCATGGGAGTGTGAAATTTTATCAGCTAAAAGCTGAATTACACTCATACGGTATAAGTAGGAAAGGAATTTTCTTATGTATTGATGTGCTCTCTTATCAGGAGCGGACAATTGAACGCTTAAAGGAACAGCGGGACAGAGATGAGCGAGAGAAGCAAGAGGAAATTGATAACTACAAAAAAGATCTTAAAGACTTGAAAGAAAAAGTCAGCTTATTGCAAGGCGACCTCTCAGAAAAAGAGGTTAAGATCACCAAAATAGAATGATTTGTTTAGTTGGTGCATTGTATGTATATGTTGATGGTCTTTATGTAATGCATATAAAAATGTATTTGAGAAAAGGTTTTCTTAATATTCTTATAGTATGCCTTTTCAGAAGACCTTAAGGGGTATTTTGGAAAGCTTTGCAGAGGTGTAGTAGATTGGATCATTCATTTCCTAAGTCTTCTCTCTTTCAATATGTTATGAGTTGGTTTCTTACTTGTTAATGACATTTTTATAGATTCTAAAAAACTGAAGCAGTTACACATGGAAAAATACTGTGCTAATGGTAAGAAGGGTGATAGATGAAAAGAATATGCAAATGGAGGACAACTTATTTACAATGGCTCTTAAAAATTTTTTTTTAATTTTATTTTAGAGCACAGGAGTTGGAGAGACGGGCAGAGGGAGAGAGGGAGAAAATCTTAATCAGGGTCTACACTTAACATGGAGTCTGATAGAGGGCTCAATCCCACAACCCTGGGATCATGACCTAAGCTGAAATCAAGAGTCAGATGGCCAAGTGACTGAACCACCAGGCACCCCTATGGTACCTCTTAAGTACATCTCAGTATTGGCAGAGAAATCTTAAGTGATTGCTGACCAGTTGGGTTACTTAGTAGCCTTGCTTTGGGAGGATCCTGTTAATGTGACCTAAATAGTAGAAATACCTAATGCTTTATGATCATGTAATAATACATGAGCTTTAGAAACATTCTTGGGTTTTCTTTCTTATATCTTTTAAGAAAATTTATGGTGGGGCACCTGGGTGGCTCAGTCAGTTAAGTGTTTGACTTCAGCTCAGGTCATGATCTCGTTGTTCGTGGGTTTGAGCCCTGCATTGGGCTCTGTGCTGACAGCTCAGAGCGTGGAGCCTGCTTCAGATTTTGTGTCTCCATCTCTCTCTGTCCCTCTCCCACTCGTTCTCTCTCTCTCTCTCTCTCCCAAAAATAAATAAACATTTGGAAAAAATTTATGGTAATTTTTATTTCTAGTGGAACTTCCCTTCTAAAAGGGAAAAGTGTTTTATATTTATGTTGGTGTAGCTACCACAGTAACTAGTAGTGACTCCTACTGCTAGTGGCTACTTTCATTCACAAAGCTTGATCTCCTTCCATTTATTTTGTGGGAATGGATATGTATTGATAGAACTCTTTTAAATTAAAAAAATTTTTTTTAATGTTTATTTTTGAGAGGGGGAGAGAGAGAGAGAGAGAGAGAGAGAGAGAGTGCAAGCAGGGGGAGAGGCAGAGAGAGAGAGGGAGACACAGAATCTGAAGCAGGCACCAAGCTCTGAGCTGTCAGCACAAGCCCGACGTGGGGCTCAAGCCCACAAACTGTGAGATCATGACCTGAGCTGAAGTCGGATGCTCAACGAACTGAGCCACCCAGGCGCCCCTCTTTTAATTTTTTTTGAATGTTTATTATTTTTTTTGAAGGGGAGAGAGAGAGAGAGAGAGACAGAGAGACAGAGAGAGACAGAGCATGAGTGGGGGAGGGGCAGAGAGAGAGGGAGACACAGAATCCGAAGCAGGCTCCAGGCTCTGAGCCGTCAGCACTGAGCCCAACACAGGGCTCGAACCCATGTGAGATCATGACCTGAGCTGAAGTCAGACGCCCATCTGACTGACCCACCCAGGCACCCTGATAGAACTCTTAAATCACAATTGAATTGGTATTTCTTGGGAATTCAACTTATTTTAGTTGGGACTTGAAAGCTGAGGCTAACATTGTTTTATATTTCATGAATGTTCTTGAAATGGAAACTTCAGTATATAATAATGAACAGAAAATATAAGCCACCAAGATAATAAATTTAAAAAATTTTATTTCCATTTTATTTGTAATTAGTATTTATTCTAGATGTGTATTGCTTTTTTTAGGCTTCACTTTTGGATCTGAAAGAGCATGCTTCTTCCCTGGCTTCCTCAGGACTGAAAAAGGATTCACGACTTAAGACACTGGAGATTGCTTTAGAACAGAAGAAGGAGGAGTGTCTGAAAATGGAATCTCAGTTGAAAAAGGTTAAAGAAAATTTTTATACTTTTCTTACTTTGCTTTAAATAAGAACATAGTAGAAAGCTCTACAGGGTTCACATGTAATAAATTACCAATGATGTAATAATCCCCTAAAGTTCAACATGTCATTTATACCTTCATCAGTTCTCTTAGTGTATTTACCCTGTTTTATTTTACTACTGAAAATCCTCAAATTCTTAGAAAATTGACAGTTCAGAGGAAGAGTAAAATATAAGACCACAATGTAAAAATCTTAATTTTTCTGGTATTTTTCTTCCATTAGCATCGGGCTTCCTAGGAGATAATTTAGCAGTGATAGTCACCCATAGGGGTGAGTATTAGGATTGATATAGATATTTATTGTCCATTTCTCTGATTTATTTCTAAGATTTATATGGCAGTTTGTAGGTTTCAAAACACTTTCATATTTATAATCTCCGAGCTGTCAACTCTGTGAGTATTGGAACAGTTAACTGGGTTCAATTCATATGATGACTAATTAAAACAGGTACAGCCTAGTCTTGAGACTTTAAGATGTTTTTTGTTTTTAAAGTTTATTTATTTTCAGAGTTAGTGAAGAGCATGTATACACACATGTGTGCGAGTGGGGTAAAGGCAGAGAGAGAGGGAGGGAGAGAATCCTCACTGTCAATATGTCAACATGGATCTCATGAACCATGAGATCATGACCTGAGCCAAAATCAAGAGTCAGATGCTAAACTGATGGAGCTCTCCAGGCTCCCCAAGACTTTAAGTTATGTTCTCTTTCTATGTATTGGGTGTATTCAACATGATATCCTTATAATGAATATTTCATGTAGAGTATGTCTAAAGCAAAATCACATTTTTAAGCTAAAGAGAGGAAGAAAATCCAGTATCTTATAGTTACTTTTGAATAAGTAGGAAAATACTATTTGTGAGATTATGGACTCCGATTGTAACCAATTCACATTTGATAGTTGGCTTTTTTTCCTCACTGGAAAGGTGGAAATAATTTTCTATTTAATACCTGAATATCAAAGGTGAAGCTGTTACATGTATTCAGAGTTATAAAACAGAGCAGGAACTATCAAGAGTAATGTATTCATTAATATTCTAAACTCCCCTGTTTGTGACAATCCCACATTTTCTATTTGTTTACTTTTAATCTTCTTGTTATCATGGCCTCTTATATCTTAGGCTTTATCTGTAGGTTTATGAGAAAAAATAAAGTTATCTTTGGGTAGAGGAGGCTGATGGCTTTCCTCTACTTTGATTTATTATCTGTTTTAGTAATGGCCATTTTTCTTTTCATATTTTTCTTTGTTTCATTCTGGATCATTGTTTCTTTTCATTTTAGTTCATTACTGATATTTTCCTTTTAAAATGCTTCCACAGTTCCCAAGTCCAACAAGGAGGTTATTTGTATAGTTTTTATTTGTTTTGTTTGTTTTTTGCCTTTTCTCACCCCTTTTCCTACCTTCTCTGGTTTTAATTGAGCATTTTATGTAATTCATTTTTCTTGCCCCTTTAAGCATATCAGTTGTATTTCTTCAGTTTTTTCAAGTGATTGCCCTAGAGTTTGCAGTATGCATTTTTTACTTATTTCCCAACTTTATTGAGATATAATTAACAAATACAAATTGTATATATTTAAGGTTTACATGATGATTTATGTATACATTGCAAAATGGTTACCACAGTCAAGCTAGTTAACACATTTATCACCTCACATAGTTATTATTTTATTTTTTTGTGGTGAGAGCGCTTTTAAAATATACTCTCTTAGCAAATTTCAAGTATATAATACAGTATTATTAAGTATAGTCACTATCCTGTACATTAGATCCTCAGAATTTACTCAAAACTGAAAGTTTGTAACCTTTGATCAACACCTCCTCATTTCTCCCATCCAAGTACTAACTAGGCCCGACCCTGCTTAGCTTCTGAGATCAGACGAGATCAGGCACGTTCAGGGTGGTATGGCTGTATGGCTGTAGACAACACCTCCTCATTTCTCTACCCTCTAGCTCCTGACAACTACCATTCTAGTTTGCTTCTATGAGTTCACCTTTTTTAGATTTTACGTATAAGTGAGATCATACAGTATTTGTCTTTCTGTGTCCAGCTTGTTTCACTTAGCATAATGCCCTCCAGGTTCATCCATATTGTCACAAATGGCAGGATTTCCTTCTTTTTATGATTAAATAATTCTTTTTTATGATTAAATAATATTTATGATATATATGATATTTATGTATCATATATATATATAGTATATGCACACACATAGACACATATTTCCTTTATCCGTTCATCTGTTGATGGGTACTCAGATTCTTTCCATATCTTGGCTCTTGTGAGTAATGCTACAGTGAACATGAGAGTGTAGATATCTCTTTGAGATACTGATTTCATTTCTTTTGGATATATGTCCAGGGATGGGATTGCTGGATCATATAGTAGCTCCATTTAAGAATTTCTGAGAAAGCTTTGTACTGTTTTCCATAATGGTTGTATGAATCTGCATTCCCATCAGTGGGGTACAAGGGTTCCCTTTTCTCCATAGTCTTGGCAACTCTCATTTCTAGTCTTTTTGATGATAGCCATTCTAACAAGTGTTACTTGTTATCTCACTGTGATTTTGATTTGCATTTCCTTGATGGTTAGTGATGTTCAGCTACTTTTCATGTACCTATTGGCCATAGTTTGTCTTCTCTCTTCTTTGGAAGAACTATCTATTCAAGTTTTTCACCCATTTTAATGGGATTATTTGTGTTTGTGCTATTAAGTTGTATGAGTTCCTTACTTATTTTGAATATGTCAGCTATAAGTTTTGAAAACGTTTTCTCCTATTCTGTAGGTTGCCTTTTCATTTTGTTGATAGTTTTCTTATAGAAGCTTTTTACTTTGATGGAGCTTTTTACTTTTTACTTTCATATAGAAGCTTTTTACTTCTATTTTTGCTTTTGTTGCCTGTGTTTCTGGTGTCCTATCAAAAAAATCACACAGTAAACATTTTTAATCAAAGTTCACTTTCAGAAAATGTTATCCCACTTTGTGTCGTGCAGGTACCATACAACAGAATCCTCCCAATTCCTTCTTCCCTTCCCTGATGACATTGTTATCATTCATTTCATTTATCCATATGTGATAATCACCCCAATACATTACTATCCTTACTTTAAAATCGTTACCTTTTAGATGAAGAATAAAAATAATAAAAGGTGAAATTTTAGCTTTATTCTTTCTTCAGTTCTCTTTCTTTCTATATGTATATGTGAGTTTCTGACCTATATAATTTTCCTTCTGCATGAAGCACTTCTTTTAATATATTTTTGCAGGGTAAGTCTACTGGCTATGAACTTCTCAGTTTTTGTTTGTCTAAGAAAGTCTTTATTTCTTGTTCACTTTTGAAAGATATTAAAAATGGTTATAGAATTCTAGGTTGGTGGGCTTTTTTCCCAACACTTTAAAGGTTTCACTCTGTTGTCTTCTTACATGATTTCTGATGAGAAGTCTACTGTAGTTCTTAACATTGTTACTCTGCTGGTGAGGTGTTTTTCCCCCTCTGACTTCTTTTAACCTTTTTTCTTTGTCTTTCATTTTCTACAGTTTTAGTATGATGTGCTTACATGTAGATGCTGAGTATTTATATTGCCTGGTGTTCTGAGCTTCCTGATTTGGTGCATGTCATTAATTTTGGAAAATTCTCAGCCATAATTACTTAAAATATTTTTTTAAATGTTCATTTTTTAGAGAGAGAGAGAGAGAGCGAGCGAGTGAGCAGGGGAGAGGCAGAGAGACAGGGAGACACAGAATGCAAAGCAGGCTCCAGGCTCTGAGCTGTCAGCACAGAGCCCCATGTGGGGCCTGAATTCATATGAGCCGTGAGATCATGACCTGAGCCAAAGTCGGACATTTAACTGACTGAGCCACCCAGGTGCCCTTAATATATTTCTTTTTTTCCTTTTGGTATTCCAATTATCTAGATGTTTCACCTTTGAAATTACTCTGTAGTTCCTTGGATGTTCTCTACTGGTTTTTAATTTATTTATTTCATTTTTAAAAATCTTTTTGTTTTGGGAAGTTTCTATTGAAACTTGTCTTCATGCTTACGGATTCTTTCTTCAGCCAAATCCAGCCTACTAATGAGTCCATCAAAGGCATTAATTTCTCTTACAGGTTTTTTATACCTAGAATTTCCTTTTGACTCTTAAAGTGTTCACCTCTCTGATTATATCACCCATTTGTTTTTGAATATTGTCTCTTTTCCCATTAGGGACCTTAACTTTTCATCAGTTGTCTTAAATTCCCTGTCTGATTCATTCCAACATTTCTGTCAAATATCTGAATCTGATTTTGATGCTTACTGTATCTCTTCAGACTGTGTCTTTTCTTGTCTTTTATCACACCTTGTAATTTTTTTGTTGAAAGCCAGATATGTTGTATCAGGTAGAAACTGAGAAACTGTATCAGGTAGAAACTGTACCTGCAGAAACTGAGGTAAATAGGCTTATGTGTGAGGTTTTAATCTGGCTAGAAGTTGAGCTGTATTTAATGTTTGCTGTAGCTGTAGGTGCCAGAGGCTTCAGTCTCCTCTAAGTGTCCTTGTCTCTATTGACTTTGTGCTTCTGTCTTCAGAGAGTCTGCATCTTTTAGCTCTTTCAGCTGTTACCCTTTGTTATCATACTAGAACCCTATTGTTGTGGTGGTAAGATGTGGGAAAAGATAAACTTTCTATAATCTGATGATTAAGTCTTGGTCTTTTATGAGTCTCTGTCCCTCGCTGTGACCTTCACTAAGGTTTTCTCCTTAGCTAGAGGGGGCTAGAACGGGAGGAATGCCCATCTGCCAGGTGGGATAAAACTCTGTTAAAATCTTTGCTCCTGGAGAGTCTGCCTTTGGGTAGAGTATGCTGTGGGCATTTATTACCCCTCCACACCCTTACCAGAACCACAAGGGGATTTTTGCGAGCTCTTCACTGTGAGAACTTGGTGAGGTTCCTGGGGGTAAAGACTGTGAAAGAGTGGTGGGTCTGCCCTGAAACTGCAGCTTCTAGGGCTTTCTCACTCTCATGCTTGTCTACACTCAGCCCTAGTATTTCCTCAAAGTTACCAATTGAAGTGTTTCTGCCAACAGCTTTGCTCCGGGTAAGTAGATCCCAACTGTGACCCCCTGGATTTGCCTGTGTCTCTTGATTTTGGAGTTGTAGTTTGCCCTTTGCCCTCAGTTCTCTGATAGGTCCAAGAAAAGTAACTCATATTCAGTTTTTTAGTTTTTTCTTATTTTAAGAATGGTGGTGGTGACTTCCAAGTGTTTCACATGTTGGAGCTGAATTTATAGCTGTTTTCCATATAGAACAGACTTCCTCATTCTTGTTTTATGAAGATATATATGTGAGTTTTGCCATTTAGAATAACATCTAAAATAAACCTGCAATAAAAATACAATTATTGCCTATATTGGGGAATCAGATTTAGTTTTATTAATTAATACATAAATATTTATGGAATCAATAGGTTACCTCTCCCAGGGGATTTGAGAGTATATCACAGAGGTCTGAGTTAACAATATACATGTCTTATGTAGCTTTTTTAGTTCTGCTAGATGTCAGATGAACTTGAATACTTTATATATTGTCAAAGTGTTTCTAAAGTCATTAATTTATGTTGGAAATTACTTCTCAAGAAAGGAAAAAAAGACAATTTTGACTTAAAATATGTCTTAGAGTAAATGAGTATTTCCAATGTACGATTGAGATAAGAGTTAGGCAATAAAATGTAAGACTCAGAACAATTTTTATCTCATTCTCGTAATAAATACTTCCCTTGCACATTTTAAAAGCAGAGCAGTGAAACAGAGACAAATACCACATGATATCACTTACATGTGGAATGTAAAAACAAAAACAAAAACCTGAACCCATAGATACAGAGAACAGATTGGTGGTTGCCGGGGGTGGGAAGTGGTGGTGTATAGGTGAAATGGGGAAGGGATTCAAAAGGTAAAAACCTACAGTTACAAAATAAATAAGTCCTGAAGATGTAATGTGCAGCATGGTGACTAGTTAATAATACTTTTTTGTATATTTGAAAGTTGCTGAGAGCAAGTAGATCTTAAAAGTTCTCATCACAAGAAGAAAATTATTTGTAAGTTTGTGGTAATAGATGTTAATTAGGTACATTGTGACCATTTCACAATATGCTGTACATAGTCAAATCATTGTGGTGTATGCCTGAAACTAATATGTCAATTTCATCTAAAATAAATAGAACCAAATATTGTCATATATATATATTTTTTAATTTGCTACAGTTTTAATTCTTCTTAGTAGCTTATTAGGCCTAGGGTTTTGTTATCTTTGTCTTTTGTGTTAACGTTTTGTTGTTGTTTTATAGCTTACTAGTAGGTTTATTATTATTTTTTTACATAGATACAGCTTATTTTATTTTTTGGTTGTGGGAACTTTTTTAAATGTTTGTTTATTTTTGAGAGAGAGCTTGCATGAGTGCTCTCAAAAGGGGAAGGGGCAGAGAAAGAGAGAGGGACAGAGGATCTGAAGCTGGTTCTATGCTGACAGCAGGGAGCCCGATGTGGGGGTCAGACTCATGAGCCGTGAGATCACAACCTGAGCTGAAGTTGGACACTTAACCGACTGAGCCACCTAGGCACCCCGGTTGTGGAAACTTTTAAAATCTATTTTCTGAAGGGTGCTTGGGTGGCTCAGTTGGTTAAGTGTCTGATTTTGGCTCAGGTCATGATCTCATGGTTCATGGGTTCAAGCCCCACGTCGGACTCTGTGCAGACAGCTCAGAGCCTGGAGCCTGCTTTGGATTCCGTGTCTCCTTCTTTCTCTCTCTGCTCCACTTCCATTCATGCTCTGGAACAGAATAGAAAATTCAGAAATGAACCCACATTTATTTGTAGGTTGATATGAAGTGATATTTGGCACATTTTCTTGCTAAAAACCGTAAGTGGCATAAGGTTGGAGTTCTAACATATTTATTCATAAGGCTCTGATTATTATTGAAATTTTCAAAGAAATTTCTCTATTTTGTTTGTAGTAGAAGGGAACTAATCTTGAGATAATGATAAATTCAAGACATTTTTTACTTCTAGCTTAGGAATTTATATCCTAGATATGAATTTGGGTATTTTATGTCTTCAGCATGAGATAATGACCTTAAAATTATTAAGAACAGTCTTGAAATTCAACTTCTGAATTATCAGAATTGTAAAAAGTGCTAACTTCTTTTTTTTTCTCCTCTGGGAAGAAATCTCTCTTCCTAGAGAATTTTTTTATTGTTAATTTTTTAAATTATATTTTTTAACCTTTTACTTTTTTTTTCTCTTGCTTGTTCTATTCTTATACCATTTCATTCTACCTTTTTCTCTTCTTTTCTTCCTGACTCTTCTTCCTTTTCGGTCCTGAAAATAGTTTTAAGCCACCCATTCAGACCAGTAAGTGACATGACAGAGTAGTGCCATAAAGCCTAGGTAGATGTTTTTTTCTGTATTTTGTATGAGAGGTTTTTTTACTACTCTAAAAAAAAGTGAATGCACAAGACCTTCTCTCTCCCTTCCTCAAGTAGGAATTCTATAGACTTTCTAAAATGTCTCCTTTCTAAAGCATAGAAAGTATAGATTTGGAGTGAATACAAAGTGGAAAAGTTTCTGAGATCAAAATTCCCCACCCCCCCCACCCCAGGCTTTGAGATGTGTTTGCATTTCTGCTGCTTTTGCCTTGTTTTCTTCTTCTTTTTTTTTGTTTGTTTATTTTTGAGACAAGAGAGACCTAGCATGAGTGGGGGAGGGGCAGAGAGAGGGAGACACAGAATCCGAAGCAGGCTCCAGGCTCTGAGCTGTCAGCACAGAGCCTGACAGGGGGCTCGAACTTGTCAACAATGAGATCATGACCTGAGCCCAAGTCGGACGCTCAACTGACTGAGCCACTCAGGTGTCCCCATTGCCTTGTTTTATTCTTAATGATTAATTGATTCAGAGTTGCCTCTCTTTCCTCCTTTCTTTTCATTTTATTTATTTGTTTATTTATAAATGCTTATTTATTTTGAGAGAGAGCACAGCGTGAACAGGGGACGGGGAGAGAGGGAGAGAGAGAATCCCAAGCAAGCTCTGTGCTGTCAGTGCCGAGCCCCACAAGGGGCTCATTCCCACAAACCGTGAGATCATGACCTGAGCTGAAATCAAGAGCTAGATACCTAACCAACTGAGCCACCCAGGCGCCCTACCTATCTTTATGCTAGATTTTATCTTGTGGCTTTTAACACCACCAGTTTAAGGTAGAATTTTGCTAACACATTAAAATACATCTTCCAGTGAACATTTTTGTTTTTTTTTTAGTGTTTGTTTATTTTTGAGAAAGAACACAAGCAAGGGAGGAGCAGAGAGTGACAGAATCTGAAGCAGGTTCCAAGGCTCCAAACTGTCAGCACAGAGCCCGACATGGGGCTCAAACTCATGAACGGTGAGATCATGACCTGAGCCAAAGTCGGATACTTAACTGACTGAGCCACCCAAGTACTCCAGTGGACTCTTTTTTAAAGGCCACTGTTAGTAACTGGATTTTTAAAACTGATTACACCTGAAACAAAAATTATTGTCAGGATTTTAATCTTAGAAGTACAGCTTTTGCTTTGACAAAGCATTTAGCCCAATTTGTGGAAACATTTCTCAAGTTAGTTTTCAGAACTTTCCAGATTATTTCTTAACAACATATATTTACTCCTTTAGTATTTTTTCAAACCTTTTTAAAGAACTGAGTATATTCTATTGTCTGTTAAATAAGGGAAAATGAAACATCTTCACCATGACCTTTTCATTAAATACATTATACATATTCAGAAGGAAAATTGAAGACTTTTGATAATTAGTTTTTAATTATTGAAATTGCTTTCCATTCCAAAATGCATTGGAGTTATTAGTTGGCATTTGCAACAGGATTCTGAATAAAAGTTTTCTTCTTGGTTCTGAAGGTGATCGTTGACTTCTAACTTTGCTTGTTCCATGTTACTTTGTAAAACCCTGAATTCTTGCCTTAGGAAGGTACCTATGTGTGGATAGCCATTTTCTTAACCTAACTTCATTTTCATGGAAGTATTTCATCTGCAGAATCTATGCGATTCTGTATGCTCTATGTGATTCATACATGTTTGATAAAGCAGTATATAGGAAAAGGGAAGGAAAGTAAGGGTCAAGTGCGAATTTGATCTCAGCATTGTCAGTGGTTATAGTAACATCAGCAGTGGATCTCTGGTGTTGCCTTTTTGAGAGATTGGAGAAAGTATCTTGGAGAGGTCAATAGTAGTCTAATGCCTTGTTTGTATCACTAGACTCAGAAAAATCTCTTGTCTTATGATGATTTTTGGCCTAATAAATATTCAGAGATGTACAGTACTACATATAAACCCAAACCTGTTTGAAATTCATGATAATTATTTCTCAACTTATTACTAATATTTTATTTATATAATATTTAAGCAGAGAAAAACTTTATAAATTGAAGATGAGCTATTAGATATTTGATAATGCTATGTTTAAATTGGAATGTAGGGGTTCCTGGGTGGCTCAGTCAGTTTAGTGTCTGACTCTGGCT
Organism: Herpailurus yagouaroundi; assembly: GCF_014898765.1. Lineage (NCBI taxonomy): Eukaryota > Metazoa > Chordata > Mammalia > Carnivora > Felidae > Herpailurus > Herpailurus yagouaroundi. Next base: position 6,949,279 of record NW_024412572.1, read on the forward strand.
CAGGTCATGACCTCTCAGTTCATGAGTTTGAGACCCCGTGTTGGGCTCTGTGCTGACAGCTCAGAGCCTGGAGCCTGCTTCAGATTCTGTGTCTCCCTCTCCCTCTGCCCCTCCCCGGCTCACGCTCTGTCTCTGAAAAATAAACATTAAAAAATAAATAATTTGAAATGTAGATAGTGGTTTGGAACTGTAGTGTTCACTGCCACTATATGTGAATCATGGAATTTGGACACTTTTCTTTGTAGGCACATGAGGCAACATTGGAAGCCAGAGCCAGTCCAGAGATGAATGACCGAATACAGCAATTGGAGAGAGAGACTGCCAGGTACAAAGATGAATCTAGCAAGGCCCAGGCAGAAGTTGACCGCCTCTTGGAAATCTTGAAAGAAGTGGAAAATGAGAAGAATGACAAAGATAAGAAGATTGCAGAGTTGGAAAGGTAAGGAAAGGGAAGCTGAATGGTGGACTCTCTATGTTAGAAAGATTAAAGTATGTTTTTAAAACTGTATACTTTTGGGGGTGTACTTTTTCAGTGTATCTGCCTCTTGGAATTTAGATTCTTGAGTGCTTATGTTATTTTTTTTAATCTGCTTTTTATTATAAGTCATTGTAAATTCATTGCTGCAACATCTAAAAGGTGACATAGGATGGAAATATATTAGGAAGCTCTGGACATCAGCATCATTAATTGGAAAGTGAGGAAGTATTCATTGATTGAGAAATTGAAGTTTTCTACTGGCTAATCAGTAGAGTACAAATAGCTACTTGCTTTTTAATTACTTTATCTACATAGTAAAGTAGGTGAATTCTTTAAAATGAGCTGTGCTTATAGATCTAGCTAGACAGCTCTTTTATTTCTCCCTCTAATTAGAGTGTTTTATACTAAAGATTATGTATTTGTTTTTTGACCTCTTCTTTTACAGCATGTATTTAACATAAATTTACACGTACATAGAAGCAGTTCTTCTAGTAGAACTTCATTAACCACCCATGTTCTTTTAAATAGTCAGAGATGACAGTGACAGAGTGAAGTCACTAACCTCTATAGCTTCTTGGAGCTGATTTCTAGGAATATTTTATTTTCATGTTCTTGAAGGTTGGGAAATCTGAGACAACTTTCATAAATTGTATTAAGTTTAAAATTTATGGGTGACTGGTAGACTTAATACTCCCCTAGAATTAATTTTTCTCCTATTCTGTACCCATAGAATTTTGAGTTTCAAGAAACCAAAACAGTAAAGTTTAATCCTCACAATTTTTCTTCACTATACTGAAAGTGTTAATAACATAGCTGGTTGCATACTCGCTAGATTCCTTTTACTTTGATATTAATTCTATTTGTATTTCTGGTTCTGGATAAGATGAATGGATAGAATTCTTCAGGTCAGAATTAAGAAATTACTAGAGTCTCAAGATGAGATTATGTGCCTTTTTTCATGTTTGCACTGCACTTTCCCCCCCAGGACACACACACATTTACATACTCACATGCCTCCCTGCTCTGTGTTGGCCTGAAATCAGCAGCAGTACTGCATAGGTTTTAAAATACAATACTTTTGATGGATTAGTGACTTCCCACTAAATATTTTAGTATTTCAGAAAAGAAATTCCTTGATAAAGTTTCATTTTTCCGTTTGTTTTCTTGTATTAGATATCTACATTGAAATTATTGCTTGTTATTTCAGACAGCTTGCTTGGAGAAACTTTGATTCATTTTTGGATCTAATGCTGATTTTTGGAGATGGGTGTGACTTGAAAGAGAGTAAGAAATAGGATTAAATTTATATTTCAGACTCAAAGCACAACAAATAGCTTTCATTATCCACCGTATTTCTCACATTTTGAGAAACTTGTGAATGATCTGTGCTTTCCACAGAATGTAACTTAAAAGGTTGAAAAGCACTACAGTTTTATCCTCTCGCCAGGTAGCACTGTAATTTTGTTTTAGGATTTGACACAAAGTTTCTTGGCTACCAAAAAAAGGAAGTTTTTAAAACTCACTTTTTGTTACTGGCTTTATAATTTCTTGTTCAGTAATACAGTTTAAGATTTGAATAATAGTCAAAGAGAGTCAGGATTATATTATTTATGCCTTTTGTTCCCATATTTAGTACTGAGGTGCATGTGTGTGGCTGCTGTGTTTCTTACTAACCATTTGCTTCTTGTGTTGCCATTCCACTATTTCCTATATGTGGGTGTCTGTCTCCCCATAATTTATCATTTGAATTTCTTCACCTTTCTTTTGATTTGTCTTATCATGGTCCTAATCCATTGGGATTTTGGTCTCTGTGTGTTTTTTATGTGTGTTCCCTCTTGGCCATGCTGTTTCTCAGAAAGCCAGTCTCCCGCAATTTGTACCTTCCACGCCAGGTTTCTGTCCCTGCACCGTCAGGGGGGTTTGTTTGGGACTTCCTGGGAAAGTGAGTGTTATGTAAGGCTACAGTTCTGTAATAAACTGAATTGCTACTGCTGCTTTTGCTACTGCTGAGGCTTGCTGGGAATTTTGCTTGATCAGAATTAAAGAACAGCCAGTATAGGTCAGTTGAACTGTACCTCTTGGGACATTGTTTTGAGGATAAAGTATGTGTTCTCTGTGGTAAGATTCAGATATTGTTGATTATGATTGTCTTTGTCTTTGTTTCTAGCCCATCTTGTATGTGGTTGTTCCAATGCTGACATGCCCTTTAATTTTTGGCCCCTTAATGTGATGGTAGTTCCACACATAATTCAGGATATAGAATTCATTTCTAAAGGGTGTTCAGCAACCTTCTAAATGCAAAAAAAAAAAAAAAAAAAAAGTGGACTGTTATGATCATTGAACTAGAGAAAATTCTTAGTGTTCTTTGCAAATTTCCTAGTATTTATGTAAAAATCTCCAGTGTTAAAAGGTTTAGATTAAATCATAAAGAATTCCTAGGCCTTTTCTTTGTGACCTAGATAAAAATGAATAGTCCCCTACATTGCTCTTGTAGAACAATAGTAGCTCCTGTAGAGGATGATTCAGTGTTGTACCACTGTTGTTCTGTTGACCTACTGCAGTTTTTAAAAGGATTATGTAAGGCCACCCATATATTTGCACATACAAAATATCTTCCCAATTAAGTGTAAGAGATACTACTTCTAAATTAATATTCTAAACTGTGGTGTATATAAATTGGGAGTTCAACCAGAAGCAGAACTAGTAGGGTATATATATATATCTGTATATCTATATAAACAACTCCTTGCAATAAATCTTTTAAATCTCCTTGTATAAATGATATATAGAGAGATATATAATCTCATTTATATATATCTATATATCATTTATACAAGGAGATTTAAAAGATTTATTGCAAGGAGTTGTTTTGCATGATTGTGTGGGACTTGGCAAAGGAAGTCCGAAATCTGGATGGCAAGGTGACAGGAAGAGAACATCAGCATCAAGATAGAAATCCCATGGCATGGGCAAAAATTCAGCCAAGTCCACAGGTAGAATTTTTTTTCTCTCTTAGGAAAACCTCAGCCCTGTTTTTAGGAGCCTTCCAAAGGATTCAGTTATGCCTATTCATTATCTGGGATAATCTCCTTTGCTTAAATGGATTAGAAGATTGATTGATTCATTGATTATTATTATTTTTAGAAGATGAATTGTAACTTTCATAGCAACATCTAAATTAGTGTTTGGTTAAGTAACTAAGCACTTTAGGCTAGCCAAGTTGACATTTAAAAAAGTTTTCACCTAGTGATTTTGGATAGCCTTTATAGCTCAATTTAAGGGAGAAAAAAACATAATAGTTAAAAAGCCCTAGAGCTTTACCTGTCCTTATGTAAGTAGATCAATTTAGCTTAGCCTTAGAAACCCTGATTGTAATTGAGAATTTCTTTTCTAAGGTGATTATATTAGAGTTTATATTTAGATTTATAATGGAGAGGCTTATCCTGGCATAATGTTTAAAATATTGAGAGAAGAGTAATTGTAGAGTGATAGAACTCTGATTTAATATCTTTTCAGATTTCTGTTTTACTATCTTTTCAGACTTCTGCAATAATTGTTTAAACTTTTTTTTTAATTAAAGAAATTGTTTTTATTGAGATCTAGTTGGCATATGACATATTAATTTCAGGTATACAACATAATGATTCAATATTTGTATAGATTGCAAAATAATCACAATAACTGTGGTTAACATCTGCAAAAAGTCAGAGTTTTTTTTTCATGTAATGAGAACTTTTAGGATCTATTCTCTTAGCAGCTTTCAAATACACCCTACAGTATTGTTAACTATACTCATGTACATGACATCCCCAGAAAGTTTATACCTTTTGACAATCTTCACCCATCCTCAACCCATAACTCTGGCAACGACTTAATCTGTTCTCTGTATCTATGAATTAGTTTTTCTTTGTGTGTGTATATATTTTAATTGAAGTAGAGTTGACATACAATATTATATTAGTTTCAGGTAGACAATGATTTGATGTTTATATATACATTATGAAATGCTCACCACAATAAGTGTAGTTACTGTCCGTCACCAAAGTTATCATAATATTACTGACTGTATTCTCTATGCTGTGATTTTCATCCCCATGACTTAATTCTTTTATGCTGGAAGTTTGTACCTCTTTTTCACTTTTACCTATTTCTCCCATTCCTCCTCCCCCCATCCCTGCCCCTGCTTCTAACAACCACCAGTCTGTTCTCTTATTTATGTGTCTGTTTCTTTTTTTGTTTGTTTTGTTTTTGGTATTTGTTTTGTTTTTTTGTTATGGTATTTGTCTTTTTCTATTTGACTTATTTCACTTAGCATAGTACCATCTAGGTCTATCCAGTTGTCCCAGATGGCAAGATTTCATTCTTTTTTATGAATGAGTGATATTCCATTATAAATATATATACAACATCATATTCATCCATCTATTGATGGACACTTAGGTTGTTCCCATATTGTGGCTACTGTAAGTAATGCATCATCAAACATAGGGGTGCACATATCTTTCTGATTTTTTTTTTTTTTTGCTTTCTTTGGGTGAATACCCAGAAATGGATATCTTATGGTATTTCTATTTTTAATATTTTTGAGCAACCTTCATACTGTTTTCCTTGGTGGCTGCACCAGTTTACTTTCCCACCAGTAGTGCACTAGGGTTCACTTTTCTCCATGTTTTCACCAACACTTGTTATATCTTGTCTTTCTTGATACTAGCCATTATGACTGATGGGAGGTTATATCTCACTGTGGTTTTGATTTGCATTTCCTGGACGATTCATGGTATTAAGCATCTTTTGTCAGTTGGCCGTCTTTGTGTCTTCTTTGGAAACATGTCTATTCCATCCTCTGCCCATTTTCTAATCATTTTTTTTTAACGTTTATTTATTTTTGAGAGACAGAGCACAAGCGGGGGAGGGGCAGACAGAGAGAGAGGGAGACACAGAATCCGAAGCATTTTCCAGGCTCTGAGCTGTTAGCACAGAGCCCAACGTGGGGCTCAAACTCACCAACTGCGAGATCATGACCTGAGCCGAAGTCGGAGGCTTAACTGACTGAGCCACCCAGGTGCCCCTTTAATCATTGTGTTGTTGTTGTTGAGTTGTATGAATTTTTTATATGTTTTGGATAGTAACCCCTTATCAGATATATCTTTTGCATGTATCTTCTCCTATTCAGTAGGTTGCCTTTCATTTTGTTGATGGTTTCCTTTGCTATGTAAAGCTGTTTGATTTGATATAGTCCCAATAGTTTATTTTTGTTTTTGTTTTCCTTACTTGAGGAGAAATATCCAGAAAAAAAAAATACTGCTAAAACTGATGTCAGAATACCTATGGTTTATATTTTCTTTTAGGAATTTTATGATTTCAGGTCAGACCATTAGGTTTTTAATCCATTTTGAGTTTTTTTTTTTTTTAATATGGCGAAAGAAAGTGGTTTTACTCTTTTTTGTGTAGCTCTTTAGTGTTCTCAACATCATTTACTGAAGAGACTGTCTTTTCCCTATTTGTATTCTTGCCTCCTTTGTTGTAGATTGTACAAGTGTGGGTTTATTTCATGGATCTTATCTTGTTTCATTGACCTGTGTGTCTGTTTTTGTTCCTGTGCCATACTGGTTTGATTAGCTTTGAAGTAGAGTTTAAAATCTGGGATTGTGATATCTCTCTTTGTATTTCTTTTTCAAGATTGCTTTTGCTATTGAGGGTCTTTTGTGGCTTCTTACAAAATTTAGGATTATTCTAGTTTTGTGCAAAAGATATTGGTATTTTGATAGGGATTGCATTGAATATAGATTGCTTTGGATAGCACGGACATTGTAACAATATTCTTTCAGCTGTGAGCATATTATATCTTTTCATTTGTTTCTTCCATCTTCAGTAATATTCCTGAACTCACTTTAGGAGTATTTCTGAAACTAGACTTATGTTTTACGAGAGAGTATATTTTCATAAATTTTAAGCTATTTTGGGGTTTTACTCTGGGTGGCTCAGTTAGCTAAGCATCCAACTCTTCTTAATCTCAGCTCAGGTCATGATCTCATGGTTCATGAGTTCGAGCCCTGAGCTAACAGCTTTGGATTCTGTCTCTGCCTCTCTCTGCCCCTTCCTCGTTTACATACTCTCTCTCAAAATAAACTTAAAAAAATTAGAAAAAGTTTAAGCTATTTTGAAACAAGATTTTCTGTAATTTAACACCCAAAGATTTCAAACTGTTACAGTTATTTACAAACTTATTTCCTCCTCTTTTTCTTTTAAAAATGTTTCTATAGTAGAAGCAACCATTTTGAAAAGGTTTAAAGTTTTGAGAAGTTAAACAAGCATTGGAAGTGTTAAGACAGACACAGGTTAGGGACCTTGACCAAGGTTGAGCTGTCTTTATCTACCTAATACTTTATGAATCAAAAATTAACTTCCTCACTGTTTTACTTAGTGCCTCAAATCAGGGGTGATTAAATTGTTATGACAATTTTGGTTCTTTTAAATAAGGCAGTACTTCAAGGATACCAATTAAAGCAGTTACAAATTATTCTACTATGCTGATGTCTTCAGATATGTGCACACAGCTCTCAGTCCTTTGTTACCTTCGTTTTAGTCCTCTCTTTCTTTGTCTCTTCTCTTCCTTCATCCCCACCTGAATGCCTGGAACAGACCTTGTCCCTTCACTTTTGGAAAGGGCATTATACAAGAGATTTTTGCCCTCAATCAGACAACTACTTTAAAGAGTGGTAGATTTTGACCTTAAACAAATTTTTTTAACGTGTCTGTCTGTCTGTCTGTCTTTCTTTTCTTTCTTTTGGTTTTAGAAATTGTTTTTTATTTAGCAAAATACTTCTTAAATTGATAATCTCAAATTAGAGAAGACTATATTTAGCCACTTTCAAAATTATGTATACAAACTTTTATTTCTGTCTGCTTAATTTGGTTTTACTAAATGCTCACTCTAACAAAATTATGTGGAGAATAAAACAAACAATGTTTGAGAGCAATTTAGTGTGAGTCTGTAACTTTGGTGGCATGTTCTTTGGGAATTTCTCTTTTTTTTAAATTTAATTAATTTTTTTAATTTACATCCAAGTTAGCATATAGTGCAACAATGATTTCAGGAGTAGATTCCTTAATGCTCCATACCCATTTAGCCCATCCCCCCTCCCACAACCCCTCCAGTAACCCTCTGTTTATTCTCCGTGTTTAAGAGTCTCTTATGTTTTGTCTCCCTCCCTGTTTTTCTATTATTTTTGCATCCCTTCCCTTATGTTCATCTGTTTTGTATCTGAAAGTCTTCACTTGAGTGAAGTTGTATATTTGTCCCTCTCTGACTAATTTCACTTATCATAATGCCCTCTAGTTCCATCCACGTAGTTGCAAATGGCAAGGTTTCATTCTTTTTGAATGCCGAGTAATACTCCATTGTGTGTGTGTGTAAATTTATCCATTTATCCATCAATGGACATTTTAGCTCTTTCCATACTTTGGCTATAGTTGATAGTGCTGCTATGAACATTGGGGTGCATGTGTCCCTTTGAAACAACACACCTGTATCCCGTGGATAAATCCCTAGTAGTGCAATTGCTGGGTCGTAGGGTAGTTCTATTTTTAATTTCTTGAGGAACCTCCATACTGTTTTCCAGAGTGGCTGCACCAGTGTGCATTCCCAGCAGTAGTGCAAAGGAGATCCTGTCTCTGTGCATCCTCCCCATCATCTATTATTGCCTGAGTTGTTCATGTTAGCCATTCTGACAGGTGTGAGGTGGTATCTCATTGTGGTTTTGATTTGTATTTCTGTGATGTTGAGCATTTTTCATGTGTCAGTTGGCCATCTGGACACTTCTTTGGAGAAGTGTCTATGCATGTCTTTTGCCCATTTCTTCACTGGATTATTTGATTTTTGGGTGTTGAGTTTGATAAGTTCTCTATAGATTTTGGATACTAACCTTTTATCTGATATGTCATGTGCAGATATCTTCTCCCATTCTGCTGGTTGCCTTTTAGTTTTGCCAATTGTTTCCTTCATTGTGCAGAAGATTTTTATTTTGATGAGGTCCCTGTAGTTCATTTTTGCTTTTGTTTCATTTGCCTCCGGAGACGTGTTGAGTAAGAAGTTGCTGTGGCCAAGATCAAAGAGATTTTTGCCTGCTTTCTCCATGAGGATTTTGATGGCTTCCTGTCTTGCATTTAGGTATTTCATCCATTTTGAGTTTGTTTTTGTGAATGGTGTAAGAAAGTGGTCCAGGTTCATTTTTCTGCATGTCGCTGTCCAGTTTTCCCAGCACCACTTGCTGAAGAGACTGTCTTTATCCCATTGGATATTCCTTCCTTCTTTGTCAAAGATTAGTAGGTCATATGTTTGTGGGTCCGTTTCTGGGTTCTCTATTCTGTTCCATTGATATGAGTGTCTGTTTTTGTGCCAGTACCATACTGTCTTGATGATTACAGCTTTGTAATACAGCTTGAAGTCTGGGATTGTGATGTCTCTTGCTTTGGTTTTCTTTTTCAAGATTGCTTTGGCTCTTCGGGGCCTTTTCTGGTTCCATACAAATTTTAGGATTGTTTATTCTAGCTCTGTGAAGAATGCTGGTGTTTTTTTTGGATAGGTCTTTCATATATGGCTTTTATGATCTTGAGGTATGTTCCTTCTATCCCTACTTTCTTGAGTGTTTTTATCAAGAAAGGATGCTGTAATTTGTCAAATGCTTTCTCTGCATCTGTTGAGAGGATCACGTGGTTCTTGTCCTTTCTTTATTGATGTGATGCATCACATTGATTGTTTTGCGGATATTGAACGAGCCCTGCATCCTAGGTATAAATCCCACTTGGTCTTGGTGAATAATTTTTTTAATGTATTTTTGGAGCTGGTTGACTAATATCTTGTTGAGGATTTTTGCATCCATGTTCATCAGGAAAATTGGTCTATAGTTGTCCTTTTTAGTGGGGTCCTGTCTGGTTTTGGAATCAAGGTAATGCTGGCTTCATAGAAAGAGTTTGGAAGTTTTCCTTCCATTTCTATTTTTTGGAACAGCTTGAAGAGAATAGGTGTTAACTCTTTAAATATTTGGTAGAATTCCCATGGAAAACCATCTGGCCGTGGACTCTTGGTTTTTGGGAGATTTTTGATTACTAATTTGATTTCTTTCCTGGTTATGGGTCTGTTCAAATTTTCTATTTCTTCTTGTTTCAATTTTGGTAGTTTTTGTTTCTAAGAATTTGTCCATTTCTTCCAGATTGCCCATTTTATTGGCATATAATTGCTCATAATATTCTCTTATTACTGTTTGTATTTCTGTTGCTTGTGATCTCTCCTCTTTCATTCTTGATTTCATTTATTTGGGTCCTTTCCTTTTTTTTTTCTTTTTTTTTTGGATCAAAGTGGCTAGTGGTTTATCAATTTTTGTTAATTCTTTCAAAGAACCAGCTTCTGATTTCATTGATCTTTTCTATTATTATTTTTTTTTTTTTAGTTTTGATAGCACTGATTTCTGCTCTAATCTTTATTATTTCCCAGATTGTGCTGCTCTTGGGTTTTATTTGCTATTTTTCTAGCTCTTTAAGGTGTAAGGTTAGGTTGTGTATCCGAGACCTTTCTTCCTTCTTTAGGAAGGCCTGGATTGCTCTATACTTCCTTCTTATGACTGCCTTTGCTGTGTCCCAGAGGTTTTGGGCTGTGGTGTTATCATTTTCATTGACTTCCATGTACTTTTTAATTTCCTCTTTAACTTCTTGGTCAGCCCATTCATTCTTTAGTAGGATGTTCTTTAGCCTCCAAGTATTTGTTATCTTTCCAAATTTTTTCTTGTGGTTGATTTCAAATTTCACAGCATTGTGGTCTGAAAATATGCATGGTGTTGTCTTGATCTTTTTGTACTTGTTGAATGCTGATTTGTGTCCCAGTATGTGATCTATTCTGGAGAATATTTCATGTTCACTGGAGAAGAATGCTGCTTTAGGATGAAATGTTCTGAATATATCTGTTAAGTCCATCTGTTCTAGTGTGTCATTCAAAGCCATTGTTTCCCTATGGATTTTCTGTTTAGATGATCTGTTCATTGCTGTAAGGTGTTGAAGTTCCCTACTATTATGGTATTATCAATGAGTTTCTTTATGTTTGTGATTAACTGGTTTATATATTTGGGTGCCTCCACATTTGCAGCACAAATGTTTACAATTGTTAGGTCTTCTTGATGGATAGATCCCTTAATTATGATATAATGCCCTTCTTCATCTCTTGTTACAGTCTTTATTTTAAAGTCTAGCTTGTCTGATATAAGTATGGCTACTCCACCTTTCTTTTGTTGACCATTAACATGACAGATGATTCTCCATCCTCTTACTTTCAGTCTGAAGGTGTCTTTAGGTCTCAAGTGGGTTGCTTGTAAACAGCATATAGATGGATCTTGTTTTCTTGTCCATTCTGTTATCCTATGTCTTTTGATTGGAGCATTTAGTCCATTGATGTTTAGAGCAAGTACTGAAACATATGAATTTATTGCCATTATGTTTCTTGTAGAGTTGGAGTTTTTGGTGGTGTTCTCTGGTCCTTTCTAGTCTTTGCTGTTGCTTTCATCTTTTTTTTTTTTTTTTTTTTTTGTCTTTTCTCCCCTCAGAGAGGAGTCCTTAAAATTTCTTGCAGGGCTGGTTTAGTGGTCACAAACTTCTTTAATTTTTGTTGGGAAACTTTTAATCTCTCCTATTTTGAATGACAGCTATGCTGGATAAAGAATTCTTGGCTGCATATTTTTCTGATTCAGCACATTGAATATATCTTGCCACTCCTTTCTGGCCTGCGAAGATTCTGTGGATAGGTCTCCTGCAAACCTTACCTGTCTTCCCTTGTATGTTGAGGACTGTTTTTCCCTTGCTGCTTTCATGATTCTTTCCTTGCCTGAGTATTTTGTGAATTTGACTACGATATGCCTTGTTGATGGTCAGGTTTTTTTTAATCTAATGGGAGTCCTCTGTGCCTCCTGGATTTTGATGTCTGTGTCTTTCTTTCCCCAGGTTACGAAAGTTTTCTGCTGTGATTTGCTCATATAACCCTTCTATCACTTTTTCTCTCTCTTCATCTTCTGGGACCCCTATGATTCTGACGTTCTTCCTTTTTAAAGAGTCACTGATTTCTGTAATTCTTAAATTGTGCTCTTTTGCCTCAGTCTCCCTCTTTTTTTTTCTGCTTCATTATTCTCCATAATTTTGTCCTTTATATCACTGATTTGCTGTTCTGCCTCATCCATCCTTGCTGCTGTGGCATCCATTCAAGATTGCAGCTCAGTTATAGCATTTTTTTATTTCATCCTGACTGGCTTTTACTTCTTTTATCTCCACAGAGAGGGATTCTAATCTATTTTCGACCCCATCTAGTATTTTTATTATTGTGATTCTAAATTCTGGTTCAGTCATCTTCCTTGTATCCATCTTCCTTGTATCCTTAAGTCCCTGGCTGTCGTTTCTTCCTGCTCTTTCTTTTGGGGTGAATTCCTTTGTTTCATCATTTTGACGGGAGGAAAGGAATTAATAAGGTAAAAAAAATTAAAATTAAAAAATTAAAAACAGCACACACACACACACACACACACACACCCCACACACAAATCAAATAAATGATGCTAGATCCTAGGTGTGTTTTGGTCTGGTTGTTGAAAAGGAGCTTGATAGATTAGAGAAAAAAGGTAAAAAAAGGAAAAAAAAAAAAGGAAAAAAAGGAAAACCTTTGAAAATTTGAAAAAATGAATACAATGAAATAGAATAAAATGAAATGATGGAAGTAAAATGGAATTTGAAAAATTTACTAAAAGTATAAAATATAGTAGAAAAAATTAACGAAAAATATTTTTAATAAAAATTGAAAATAAAAATAAACTTTTTCTCTTTCTATATTCAAGAAAAAGAAAAGAAATGAAAAAGAGGGACATAAAAAGAAAATTGAATAGATGGACAAGCGAACAGACTGAAATACGATTGAATTTACTTTGTTTTCCCCTAGAAGACAAACTGTAAAGCAATTTATAGTCCATAAACTAAGCAGGCGGAGAGACTTGTGATGTTCCTGAAGTGCCAGGTTGGCCCAGTTGGGCCAGGTTTAGTGTAACGGCTCCGTTCTCCACTAGATGGCACTGCTTAGCTTACTGGGGTGGATTGTTGTGGTGCTGGTAGGTGTGTATGTGCATTCATGGGAGGGGTGAAAAATGTCACCCAGCTACCCAGTCTCTACTATTGGAACTCTGTTTTCCCGGGTCAGCAATCATGCACTTGTCCTTTGTCTTTGGCTTCTGTCCACACCCTGCTTTTACACTATTGGTGATCAAGCTGTCAGGTTGCCAGGTGGCACCTCCCTCCTGAGTTTTATCTCACATTCAGCTGTGTTTCCTAACCCCTCACTTCTGAGGGACTGTGGCTTTGTCCCCCTCAGACCTTCTGGGGGAGGGTCTCACCAAGCAAGGGCTGGGTGCCGGTCGCACCCAGGAATATTCACAGGACTGTGCTGGTGCCGATGCCTAGAGACTGTGGTTGCGTGCCAGCCCGCCCCAGAAAATGTTCACGTGATCGTGTAGCAGCAGCGTTTCAGGGATTATGGAAAATCTCAACACACATCTGGCACCAGGCTTCACCCTTAATGACCTTGTTCCAGCACCAGTGAATGTGGTTGTTCTCTGGGGTCTGCTGGCACCTTTGCCTGTGGGTGGGCCACACCGCCTCTACCAAATGTCCTTCCAGCAGGGGAACTGCCCCTCCCCATGTGGCCCAAGGAGCCCCAGACCTCACTCTCTTGGGGATTTGCCCTTCCCACCAGAGCACCGCCAGGTATCGAGCTGCAGAGTTTCAGACTCTGCCCCCCCCCCCGAACCCCCGTTTATAGAGTCTTAGTGGAATTTAAACCCTCTCCTTTCTCCTTTCTCCCTTTTTAGTTCAGTCCCTGTGGCTGTTTCCACTTTCCACTTTCTCTCCGGCTGCTTTTGGAGGGGGTGCTCTTCCGGTACACTCCCCCTGTCTGTCCTCTCTCCTCAAGCAAAAACAGCTCCCTGCCCTCCGTGGCTTCTCTCTCCTCTAGTTCACCTCTCTGTGCTGCGTACCTGCTGAGTTCTGTGGTTCAGGTTGTGTAGATTGTTGTGTTAATCCTCAAATCAGTTTTCTAGGTGTGCAGGATGGTTTAGTGTTGATCTGGCTGTATTTCATGGACGCAAGATGCAAAAACAACTTCCATGCTGTTCCTCCATCTTGGCTCCTCCCAGCTTTAACGTGTATTAATTTTTGAGAGAGAGAGAGAGGGAGCACACATGTGTGTGCATGCTAGCAGGGAAGGGGCAGAGAGAGAGGGAGTGCGTGCATGTGTGTGCATGCTGGCAGGGAAGGGGCAGAGAGAGAGACAGAGAGACAGAGAGAGAGACAGAGGATTCTGACAGCACAGAGTCTGCTGCAGGGCTTGAACTCATGAACTGTGAGATCATGACCTGAGCCAAAGTCGTATGCTTAATCAACTGAGCCACCCAGGTGCCCCCAAAACAAATTTTTATTGTGACAGAAATGGCCTTATTTTCTTTGAAATGTGGGCATTACTCTTACCTCATTTGTATTCAATGATCACTTCTTTTTCTTTACTTTAGTAAAAACATTAAAAAGCAAACTGGCATATATTGTGGGTGGAGAATTCCTATAGGAACTCTGCAAGCCTTATAGGTCTTCTTTTGGTATGTGTCAGGTAGATCTTATTTTTCTAAGAAAGATGTCCCAAAAATTTTAATGTAATTTGTTTAATAGTTGCATTTGTTAATTTTTGCTGCCCCTTCTGTCTCATGACTGTTTTGTTTTTGGAAAGGGTTCTTATATAGATTTTAAAAATATGGATAAGGAAGCTGAGGTGCAGACAGATGAAATGACTGGTCCTGTATCACATAAGCATGTTGGTGGTAATAGAGTTGTACCTAAGAATTCCCAAGTCTTTTTCTTTTTTTCTCCTCCTCGTCCCTCCCTCCCTTCCTTTCTCTCTTCTCTTTCTCCTTCCTCCTCCCCCCTCCTCTCTGTGTTCAAGTTTTTATTAATGAGCTTACCTTCTAGAAGGGGAAGACAGAGACAACTAGATGATTCAGAGGCTATTCACTTGATGATCTTGCTGAGGCCAAAGGCTTTTCCCATGTGCTGGGATGCTGTCTTTAGAGGACAGGTACTTTGGAACTGGCATGTGGGTTGCTTTTTGCCAGGTCCAACAGGTGTCAGTCACATGTCTGACTGTTAGCCCTTCTGTCAGTCTAGACTCATTAAAGAGATACTTCTGGCCCCAGAAAACTAAGACTCCCAACAAAGAGCAGCTGTTGTCTTTTCCTTTGTGATGATGCTAGCACAGGCATCTTTCCATGGCTTATGTAGTAGCTGGAAATTTCAGTGATAAGGTTTCAGTTTGAGGTTTGGTTGAACTGTCCTGCGAAGTAATACTCAACATACTCAGTTAAATTAAAAAAAAATTTTTTTTTACAGAGAGAGAGACAGAGCATGAGTGTAGGAGAGACAGAGAGAGAGGGAGACACAGAATGTGAAGCAATCTCCAGGCTTTGAGCTGTCAGCTCGAACTCATGGACCACGAGATTATGACCTGAGCCAAAGTTGGACCCTCAATTGACTGAGCCATGCACATGCTCCCTAACCTACTCAGTTAATATGTACCCTTGGATATAGGATTATCATAGACAAGGGACTTCTTGTTGAACTTTGTACTCTTAAGTGTGGTCTTTTAATTTTTAAGATCAATATTGAATGATAATGGCTGAGAGGTTGTTTGGTGTGAAGACCAGTAGATAATTTTGGGTCCTGGACTTTTAATTTCAGACCCTAGAACTCTGTGTAGGTAGAGACATGAAACAGAGAAAGCCAGGATACTACTACTGCTACTGTTCTAAGAAAGCAAGAGAATCAGAGACAAGTTTTGTTATTCATTCATTCATTCTTTCATTCATTCATGTATACACACACACACACACACATTATCAGTCCAGTTATATAAGTAATTATAATAGAGGAAACTTCATTTTTTTACTTTTTTTTTTGAGAGAGAGAGCGAATGAGAGAGTGTGAGAGCACTTGGGGGCAAAGGGAGGAGGAGAGAGAAAATCTTAAGCAGCTTCCATGCCCAGTGTGGAGTCTGACACAGGTGCAATCCCACAAACGTGAGATCATGACCTGAGCTTAAATCAAGATGCTTAGCCGAGTGAGCCACCCAGAGGCTTCTAGTTTTCTTTACTTTTTGATGGTTAATTGTATTTTCTTTGGTAACCATCTTTTTTTAGACCTCATCTAGAACTACTAGTTTTAGGCTTTTGCATCATGACTAAGCTTAAATTTTATGGGCTAGCAAGAAAACCTAAACTACATATATAATGTTATTTCCAAGGGAATTAAATTCTGATTCATTAACAATTGGCTTTATTTAAAAAGTGGAATATGATCTAGTCAAACATTTGGAGTTACTTTAACTGATTTTGTCCCCCTATCCCTGATTTTGTGTTCTCGCTTTGCTCAGAATTTAGGCTCAAGGTAATCAGCCCCTGAATTAGCTGTCTGAACTGCTAAAGTAGTAACTCAGTCTCATTTTAGTAAGCGAGGTAAATCTGCACTTTGGTAGATTAAGGTCAATGTACTGAGCTGAGCTTGAACAGAAAGAAGGGGGTTGTTTTCCTATCCTTCCAAGAGTGAGATATAATCTGGGGTGTTATTTGCATGTGTGTATGTGTAAGAGAAAGAACTTTTCTGGTAGTATTTGGAGAAATTAGGGAAGATAGTTGCTAGGCTTAAATCTCATGGCTCAAGGATTTGGCCTTTTGAGTTTTTGATTTGATTTTAAAGATTACTAGTGTCTGAAATTTTATGTTATGAAAATGGAGTTATTTTTATTTTTTATAAATATTCTAACATATGTTGACAAATGTGAACTAGTTTACAGGATGATTATTTTCAATTTTTGGTTTGGTAGTCTTAGTAGAATTATTTCATTTTTCAGAAAAAATGGACCTCAAAATTAGATGAGTCCATTTTTGTTTACTGCTTTTATTCTTTTCTCTTTGACTAAAATGTTCTCTTTTCATATTCTTTTGTGGGAATCTGACCCCTTTTAACTGTTATCTTTTTGGAAAAGAAAGCCAGCTATACTGACCTCTCTGAGATAGCAGTTTCTCTTTCCTTTATGTGTGCCATTCTTATAGTGTCTATCATGTTTTCCTGTGACTATACATTATTGAGGGTCTAATCAATATATATGTTAATACTTAAAGACAGAGCTCCTTTCTCATTTCACTATCTGATCATCCCACATTTCTTCCCTTTTTAATCTATCACCTGTATATTCAGACCATTCATCAATCAAACAGATGGATGTTTTTGTCCCTTATCACTTGTTAGTTATATTGCAAATATTATTTTATTCATTTTTTTCTGTATGTTTGTAATGTGTTTACAATTGTGCATATACTTTTCCTTCTGTAAGAATATAAGTAAATTCATATCTATAAAATATTTTTATATAATTTAGTATAATCCAGGGGATTATTTTTTGGTCTGTATGTTACATAGAAATATAGATAACCTCCTTCCTCTTTTTTCATAATGAGATACCAACTATAACTTTCATTTTTTACATTTTAACCTCTCTGAATCTGAGATACATGTATAAATAATGGCATGGCATAATTTAATTCGTATAATTTTTTCTTTCTGAGTGATACATAAAGTAATGGCACATCTTCTGTCTTTGTTGAATTGATACTGAAGATGCATGCAAAGAGGAAATAAAATTGTTTCAGAGAACGTGGGAGTGAAAGAAAGTATTTCCAAATTTACTTTCTTTTGTACCCCATTTTAAATGTGTGTACAGCCAAATGAATACATTTACTATCATAATTAGATATTTGACTGTTTTACCTACTTCCTTTTTATTTATGTAGGTCAACCTAAAAATGTTTTGGACCTTGTCTTTGGACCTTTGTCTTTGGACCTCTTACTTTGTGTTTCTGATTGTTTTATATTGGTATCATAGTATATTTAGGCATCTACACAATATAATCTAACAATGATTACCCACATATTTAGTCTTCATATTTGTAAATTTTTTTTGGTAAAGAAATGCTAAATTGATACTCAGTTTAATGTCTTCAGAGATCTTCTGTATAGAAATTAATATTAAGCTATATATAGCTTTGGCATAATCTAGCATATGATTCATGAGGAAAATGGTTCCTTAGGGAAGAATTTCCTTACTTTTAAATTCATGGTTATGTACCTTTGACCCATGAAGTTCAGTGTCAGAGCATATGGTCTTCCTGTAGTTTGAACAGAAGAGAAATGACTGCTGCTGCTTTGGGGGTTGTGTGTTCTTGCTTGAGGGAGAATGGACTGTTTAAAAAAAAAAAAGAAAAAGGGAAAGAAAGATACTAAGAATATTGTAACTGAAGATGACTGGTTCTTTATCTGATCCTGCTTGCTTCAGCTTGCTTTCTGAGGAAGCTGCTTGTTTCTTTCTTCTTTCTCCTTGATGAATTTCACTGATTTCATTTAAAAGAAGAATAAATTACACAGCGTTACATAGTTCTATTATGTCATCTTCCCAAAGTTTCTTGTGGGCACAGCACCTCATCATTGGTTACTACAATCTTGATAGGAATTTTTGTTTAGTAGTTACCTTAAGTTTTTACTTAAAAGTACAAATATTAGAATTATATACAATTATTCTACATGCACATTTTTCCTTCAAAATTAATTTTCCTAGAGCTATATAGTTTGATGCCAAAAGGAACTATGTATGACTCATGAACAATAAAATGGGTAAGAAGTTGCTCATTGTTGAAAGGACTAAGCTTAATTTTTTCCCCCATGGATTTACCCAAGTCTTATTTAAAGCCTTGCAACTATAGAAAATTTCACTTAATGTCATTGTTAATGTAAAATTATTCTAATTTATTGTGTCATAACCAACAAAATAGAAAAGGTAATTGGAAACAATCATTTAGAGAATGGTCTATTTGTTTTTTTTTTTTTTGCCTTTGAACATTATCTGCATTCTCTACTGTTTTATATATGCCAAAGATCCATGGATTTGTTTTATACATTTCCTTTAGGAATCTGTAAGTCTCACAGAACATGTAAATATGCCCAGGGAGATGTCAGCAGATTACATTTTTATCCTGGATCTGCCACTTACCCACTGTGTGATTGTGAGGAAGTCATTTTTATTCTCTGTTTTTCATTTCTCTTTATCTCACATAATGGGAATAATAAATCTTGTCATGCTTACCTTTCACCATTTTCATAGTGACTTTTAAAATCCCTGGTTTTAAGTATTGAAACATTAGAAAACAAAGTACAAATTGAAATGGTGCTTGCATTCAAGAAATAAACCTTTTGTTTTAGATTCTTAATAAGTAAAATTTAGATCCTGAAGACAATCTGGATGGCACTGGCCATTCGATGTCTGAGTATTTGGAGGATAAGACTAACTTCAGTGAAATTGATTAATTTTTAGAAAGGGAAAACTGCCTGTTATTATAAAAAAGCAATAATGAACCACCAGGGCTACATGCTGTATAGCAATATTAAGCATGGCAACTTCGCATCTCTAACTGCTGAGCAGCATTAGAAACAGATTGATATTTATAAAGCTGTGTATTCTTGTTCATTATTGCTTTTAGATTGCACCATTTGAGGTGGGTTTAGGTAGATTCAGAATGAGAAAATAATTAAGTTCTAATTAGGAAAAAATTGTTACTGTTTTCACATTTGGGAACAATTCACTTCCACTAGTGAAATAAACTAGAATTCTGTATTCTACAGAATGAAATTATTGATTTTTTTCTGCTTTTGTTATAGATAACCTGGATCCAAGAAATGGAGTGGGGTGGGTAAAGGAGTAGTCAGTTATAAGGTGGATATGTATAAAATTAAGATGATTTAAGTTGTGAGATCACACTTTGCTACTTAAATGAAAAGGGGAGCTGCTGACCTTCTCTTCTTTTTCTTCGTGTTTGTTTTTTTCCCCTGCTCCAAGAAATGGTAAATTTTAGACTAAATTTTTTCTTTGAAACTTACATTAAGGTACAATGGTGTAATCTAATATGAAAACACACTTGTTGAGCGTTATAAATTTGAAATTACTAATTTTTAATGCCTGTGCAGAATGTGTGTTATACCTTTCCCTCCTCTAATCCTGTGCTTTATGTTTTGTCTGTGTCTATGAATAACATTATTTCCTGAATATTGTCCTTACTAATAATTCTTTCTAACTTTCTCTTTCACATTTTCTTCCTGGATTTGCTGTTTTCTTCAGTCTCACTTCAAGGTCAGTATGCTTGTACTAAAACAATGTTAGTATACCATGCTCTTATCTTTATCTTGAACGCTAATAAAGAACTGAAATGACAGCACTTACTACTGCAGGAAAGACATGTCTAGAAATCTAGTTATGAGTGCATAAGATATAGATGAAGAGTAGGTTCAAAGTTCTGTGCTTCAAAAGGTAGTCAGAAATCAAGAATCGGACTGAGCATGTTTTGACTGAGAGCAAAATGAAGATGAAAGGAGCCACAAGGGGAATGAGAAGAAAAATGGTTTTAATGTCATTAAAATTTCATCAGAGACATAAAATGTAGCGTGAATATTGGAGAGAAAGTGCTGTAGTCTGTGGGTTTTTAGAAGAAACTTGAAATTATTTTATATACACAAATTTATACACCCTTTAAATTTGGTTTTGTTTGTGATTCTGCTGAATGGTAGAATAAATGAGAATATAAACAGCCACCCCTAGTTCTGTTTATATGTGCCAGAGGCACTGTGGTAGACCTTTACATATTTTATTTCCATTGATCTTCCCAACAAGTATGTAGAGAGATTGATTATTTCCACTCTTTAGGTGAATAACACAAGGGCCGACCAAGCCCATTAAGTCATTTGTCCATCTTTATTATGAAGAGAAGTTAACAGCACAGATTATCATTCTGATGAGGAACTAAGATTAGGGAACATGATTTCTGTAGGCTCAACCAGTGAATAAATAATGGAATTTATATTTGAAGCCAGATCTCATTTTGGCCTCAGGGCTTTATGTATTCTGTGCTCTCTACCATAGGAATTAAGAGTGTGAGCTATAGAGCCCTAGATAACTTGAATTTTTTTAGGTTTCTCATCTGTAGTTTTTTCATCTGTAAATTTGGGATAATTATCTAAAGGGTTGTTGTAAATATTGAATGAGTTCATATGAACAGCGCTTAGAAGATACAGGGTAAACAATCAATATATAGAACTATTATGATTACTCCTTTTTGCGTTTTTTGTGGAGTCCTGTTTGATCCAGGATATGATAGCATGATGTGATATATTTCAGGTTCTTTAAAACACTATACCGTTCCTTATTGACTCATACCACTGTTAATAGAAAGTGCAAAGTAGAATCCCTATGCAGTTATATATGTGTAGAAAATGAGAAAACATGATACTTCTGTAATGATATTTTTGTTAAGACTCCACTTATCTTTTCAGGTGCTAAATTTCTGCTATAGGTAAAATATGTGTTGAAGCTTTTTAGGAAAAAGATTCTCTTTCCCATTTCTACTCCCTGGTATTTGTTCTCAGTGTTTAAATTGATGACCTAAATGATATTTCTGAAAAAGTCCCCTCCTTACCTTTGACTCATTTAAGAATAAAGTAATTTGTATGGGTTGTAAATACATTAAAAAAACAAACCCTTCTTTCATAATTATTTATACTGATATAATTTTAAAAATTTTTAATGCTTATTTATTTTTGAGACACACACACACACACACACGCACACACACACACAGAGTGGCGTGGGGGAGGGGCAGAGAGAGAGGGAGACACAGAATCCAAAGCAGACTCCAGGTTCTGAACTGTCAGCACAGACCCCCACACAGGGCTTGAACCTACCAACTGTGGGATCATGACCTGAGCCGAAGTTGGACGCTTAACCAACTGAACCACCCCTATATTGATTTGACTTTGTCAGTCAGATTTACACTATCCTCTTCCTTCTCTATTAACAGAGGACCACCTCTCCTTTGCCAAGTACATAGACCAGTGAGTTTATATTTTCACTGATATTGACCTTCCTTTTGTTTCTGTGGAACTAATGGCCCGGCTCTTTTCAAAGGCTAAATTTTCCTTTTCTCTTTTACTTCCTTCTTATCAGTTTTTAAACCCCTGCCCCATAGGTTAAGTTCTCCTTCTCTTTATTTCCATTCTGTTCCTCTCCACAGATTCTCCCAAACATAAAACATGTACTAGTTTCCCCTCATCCTTAAAAAGAAATGTAAATAATCCTTGTCAGTATCTTTTCCTTGGCCTTAGTTCAGTACACCATCTTAATTTTACATTTTACCTTTTTATTCTGTTGACTTGCACAGTTTTTGAAAGAATCATTTATCCTTGCTGCCTCCACTTCCACACTTCCATTTATTTTTCAAATGTAATTTGGATTCTTCTCTCACTGCTGTGGTAAAATGGCTTCAGTGATATACTGGTTGCCAAGTTTAGTAACTTTGTTTGTCTTGGGTCTATTGACCTTTCTGGGGTGTTAGATATTATCAATTACCTCTTTTCTTTCTAGGAACCCTTCTTTTGTAGTTTATGTGATACTGTTTTCTGCTAGCTCAGGTACCACCTCATTGACATTTTTCAGTCTGTTTTGCTTTTCTTCTTTTACATGTTTCTTAACTCTTGGGATTTCTCATATTCTTTTTAAAAATTTCATTTTCATTTACATTATTGGTTACCTGCCTTATTACTTACTACCAAAGACTCAGTTTTATTTATTTTGTTTTGTTCAGGTTTTTATGGAACTTTTATTTCAAACCATATTTATTACAGAACAAATCTTACATTGTTTGCAATAAAAATAGCAAGCACAAATACTGCATTTAAAAAGTGATTTTCGGGGCACCTGGGTGGCTCATTGGTTAAGCCTCCGACTTCGGCTCAGGTCACAATCTCACGATCCATGAGTTCAAGCCCCGCGTCGGGCTCTGGGCTGATGGCTCGGAGCCTGGAGCCTGCTTCAGATTCTGTGTCTCCCTCTCTCTCTGCCCCTCCCCCGTTCATGCTCTGTCTCTGTCTCAAAAATAAACGTTAAAAAAAAAAAAATTTAAAAAGTGACTTTCCCATTTTCTACTGTAAACATTTTCTCCACACATTATAGTAAAGCAGTATGGGTACCACTTAAGTAATTTTGAGGGTGGTACAGTCTGAACACAATTCAGCTTTAGTAATGAAATACCATGAAGGATTTTGCCTTGTGTTTGGAGAACTTTCATCTCTAACTTAAGCATCAGGTGGACATATTTTTACAGGAAAGTTTTATCGCTTTTGTCTTTTGTGTGACAGGTTGTGATCTAAATATCTCTAAACAAAGCCCTACAAAAAGCCCCAGAAGCATTTGTGTGTGAAAGTCATTATTGTATACATAATTCTGTGAGTTACAGGTTATGTTAATTATAATGTTGTTAGCTGGTTCATTTTAGTAGTTGTTACTCTAGCAGGAAATGCCATTAAGCTATACTTATTTCTCAATAATTTTATTTTCCAAGATGTACAAAATAGGTTTTGTTTTTCCAGTGGCAAAGATCATTTTGGTTGTAGTATGTAAAAAAGGTTTTCTTTGTTCCAGGTTGGAATTTAGTGCAGTACTTTTTTCTATACAGAAGCATTTCACCATTTTAATTATGGTTTTGCCAAGTCCAGTTGAACAGATCATTAAGAGAATATTGATGGCTTGAGATTGGATTGGATATTTGGATAACTTCATTATGGGACCATGGGCAGGATACTTAACCCTTAAGTGTTTGTTTTAACCACCTGTTTTGTGTTAATAGTGACACTTAACTGTAGTGTTTGCTTTTTAGTGTCCTCCTCTAAGCTTTCTTGGTTTGTATAGATTTATTTGTTTTCTCTTTCTTGTCCTTTACTGCCTTTCCTCTGTCCCTGCTTCCATTTAGTACAGAGAGATTTCATTTAGTGTGATAATGAGTGAAGATTCACATTCTCTGTTCTTAAACATATATACATGTCTTTAGTTATTATTCAATGACATTATCCCCAGAGAAAGAATACAAAGAAATGATTCCATGAATAGATGAAAATATATGATTTCATTCATAATTCATTGTTACTTTTGATTTAGCACCTTTGGCTAAAGGCAAGACATTCAGTAGGTGAGGCTTATAAATATCCTCTCATTTACTTCCTAGTTTACACAAATTGAGCTCAATATTATTATTACCCCTATTTTATTTGACAGTGCCTGTTGCAGATTTATCTTTAAAACAGATGTTTGG
Source organism: Herpailurus yagouaroundi (assembly GCF_014898765.1). NCBI lineage: Eukaryota > Metazoa > Chordata > Mammalia > Carnivora > Felidae > Herpailurus > Herpailurus yagouaroundi. Next base: position 6,973,060 of record NW_024412572.1, read on the forward strand.
AATCTGTGGGATATTTTGTATCAACAGCATTTAGACCAGAGTACCTCTATTGTTATGTAATAAAAGCTAAATACTTTATGCCTTGCTCAGATGCATTCCTGTTTTTATATAGTCTCTTTCATCTAATTTGATGAAAGGGTTCTACATTGGTTTCCAAAGTCTAAGTCAACTAGCCAGTTTTCTGATTGCACATCTTAGAATTTTTTTCATTGTTGTCTGACAGTAGGCACTAAAACCTCATGTCATTCACAAAAAGAGAACTATAGTTTGAAGCCTTCATTTTTTTCTTCTTTTTTTTTTTTTTTTTTTTTTTTTAGCTAAAGTCTTCAGAACTTTTTAGGCCTAAGAGCATTTCTGACCTTGTGGGATCTATTTACAAGGAGTTTGATTTATAGACACGAGTATAATCTAGGAGAATAATCTGTTGTTAATTGCCTTTTTTACTTGTCATTTGGTTGGCGTTCTTTTTTTTAAAATTAAAAAAATTTTTTTTAATTTATTTTTGAGAGAGAGAAAGAGTGTGAGCAGAGAAGGGGCAGAGAGAGAGGGAGACACAGAATCTAAAGCAGGCTCCAGGCTCAGAGCTATTGATGTGGGGCTCAAACTTGTGAACTGCGAGATCATGGCCTGAACCGAAGTCAGAGGCTTAACTGACTGAGCCACCCAGGCGCCCCTTGTTGGCTTTCTTAAACAGCCTTATTGTTGAAGAGTGTATTTCCTTATTTTCTTTCCTTTCAAGCAATAATATTGCCTAGTGTTTTTGTAATGGGTCACACACAGGCACAGTGTAGCCACAGCCTGCATAACTACCTTCTCCTGAAATATAGTGTTATTATTTTGAATGATTCATTGGTAGGAAAAAAAAATGTGTGAACACATACTTGTACTGATCTACCTAACTGTTCTACTGAAAAGTATTGAGTTTTGTGCTATCATGCATTGAGAAGTGGCAAATGTAGCTTTTCATGGTGGCAATTATAGACTATTATCTGGCATTCTGTAGCTAAACATGATAAATTCAGTAGAGAAAGGAAGAAAGATTAAATTTACAGTTAATTAAAATTTGAATTTGTATATGATTGCCAGATTTAGCAAATATACATATGGGATATCAGTTAAATTAGTATTTCAGATAAGCAATGGATACTTTTTTAGTATTAATATCATACAAATACTGGGACATACTTATACTAAAACACTTCTCCCTCCCCTCAAAATAAATAAAGAAATAATAAAGCCTTATAAAAGTCTTTTGAATAAGGTGTGACAAAAGAGATAATGTGATGATATACATTAAGGTGGTTGGTATATGGTGAGAAACTTACAAAGGTGGTTATTATAGTATTTTATCTAACATAATGCTAGACTTACATTCAAACATAGAGTATTCAATCTCACACACACCCTTCCCACCACCTGCAGAGTAAAAAGCATATTCTGTGATTCTGTGCAAGTTGATGATGGGGAATTTAGGTATTTAAATTTATGTGATAAAATACAATAGAGAAGGAATGCTTTATCTATCTTGTTTTGTATTAAAGGACAGTTTTTCTAAAAAAAAAATAATAAGGTAGATATGTGTTTGTATGCATGCATATGCGTGTGAGAAGTAATGTTTCTCGCTGCTTGCTGTGCCAAATCCTATGCTGTGCATTTTCCATACGTTATCTTATTTATTCCACATAACAACTCTATGAGAGATGGGCATTATTCCCATATCACAAGTTAAAAGTTTAAAAAACAACAAAAACCAAACATGAAGCTTAAAGAGGTTAATGATCACATAGGTGATGAATAGTAAATCAGATATTTAAATCAGAGCTCTCCAACTCTTAAAAGCTTTGTTTTTAACCTCTTCATTAAGTATTCCTATTAGGGGCTCTCACATCCCTGGGGACTTTGAACATGTTTTGAGATTTACGAGTTTATCATGCTGATGGGTTATTATTTTGTATTTTCATTTCAGTGACAATGTAAAACACAATTTATGTACATATTTTGGATCATCTGGGTGAAATCCTATAACTAAATGGCATATTTATCCATAAACATTTGCTTTGTGGTTATGATATTGTTATCAAGTGTTAACTGCTGTAATTGCGATGGGCCAATGAAAAAAGGAGGTGGTAGGCTTAATAATGGTCTTTTAATTTCGATCAAAGTTCAGATGATATTATGATGTGCTGTGGGAAGCAAACTTGTTTTTACCAATTTGGCAAAGAAAAGTTTTGGGACAGTTTAATTTTCTTATGTTTCAAAAGCACTTGGACCATAGTAGTAAATACCTTAAGGGATCCACAATCCCAACCACTGTGATCAGTGATTTACCTGTATATTAAATTAATATTGGCAATTTGAATTTCACTGTATATTTTAGTCTTTCTTTAATTTGTAGCTCTAGAATATTTGTATATTTCAAATATTATAATTTGTGAACAGAGAACCTAGAAAATCTTTTCCTTTACACTTTCTAGATTCAGAGAATCTAGAAAATCTTTTCCTTTACACTCCTTACACTTTCCTTTACACTTTACATCCTTTACACAATGTACCATACTATAGTTCAGGTACAGACCCTTTAGTCATGCGGATGAAGCACTTCTGCTCAGTCGGTGCTGGAATGCTTTGCCAGTATGCTGCCATTTTAATATCATTTTGAAGGATGAGTACTTGTATGCTAGGCAGAGATAGTGTTAAAGACATTAGGACAACTGAAGAGACCAAAGCAAAAGAAAAACACCCCAAAACAAAAAAACCTGCGGCAGGAGGGAGTGATAGAAATAAAGATTCTTGAGGGCCTTTGGTGCTAATTAAGGAAGCTTGAGTTTTATTATGAGGTCAGTATGTCTCTAACAAAAACAAACAGCAGGCAAATGTAAACTAAATTTTTATAATTCACTTACAGCATGCTGAGTTTTTATAAATTATGTTTGTGTGTAGTCATATCTCTATTGGTTAAAGACCCCGTGGAAGTGGAGTTTAATTATTTTTGTGATGAAAATACAATGTAAAATTTCAGATTCATAGATTACAGTTTTGATTTTTTTTTTTTTTTGCCTCCCTTTCTTCCATTAGGCCAGTACTATATTTATTATTTTTTTTTAGGTTTATTTTTGAGACAGAGAGAAAGTTGGGGAGGGGAAGAGAGAGAGGAAGATAGAAAATCCCAAGAGGGTGCTGCACTGTCAGCACAGAGCGATATGCAGGCTCAAACTCATGAGTTGTGAGATCATGACCTGAGCTGAAACCAAGAGTGCCCCCAGACACCCCTAGGCCAATGCTTTATTAATGAAATCAGAAACTAAACTTTATTCTTTTCTCTCATTTCAGTGGAATGCTTTAGTGATTAATAATCTTCTCCCCAGTTGATTTAATGATTTTCATTGTATTTTACCCAAAATTTATGAAGAAAACCACTTATGGAGTTTGCTGATTACTCACATTTATATGCACCTGAGAAAAACTGTTACCATTATCTACTTTTTAATTTATTATCTGCTTTTTATTAATGCTTTGTTTCCCAAGATAGCCTCCAGCTATTACCTCTCCATGTGCATGTTATAGAGAAATGTCCAAGTTAAATTAGTTTTTAAACTGCTCCCTGTGACACCACCAGGTGAAAAAGTACAAACAGCATACTCTTTCTGCACACATAGCTTAGTATACTGTTTTGTGGTGTGATTAAACTGTAGCATTCACAGTGCTCATTACTGACAGAGGCTTGGGGTACTGAAAGTAAATGCATTCATTAGTATCTACAAAGCACTTTTCAGACATAAAGAGGGAAACAAGATAGCAGGAAATAAAAAGCTATATTGTCTGTTTCATTGTTCTGTTCATGCTAGAATGTTACTTTTCCTAGGTCATGGGGTCAGCATTCTCCTAGGTCTGACTTCCACGAAGAATGGTTGAATCTCTGGATGATTCTGTGAGGCCTGAGGCATATAAACAGAAAACATATGAAAGGGAGAAGAAAATTAAATAAAGTAGGAGTATTGGGGAAGAATAAAATTGAAAAGGGAGAAAAAAATAGAAGAGAGACATGAGGATATGTATATATCTCTTAGTACCAAAATTTTGCTCAAAAGTGTATAAAGTTGTATGTCCTGTTTTAGATGATAGACATTAAGATAATGCATAAAATAAATGGATGCTCTCCATAAAAATGCTTGTGCTTTCCTCTGTCATTATCAATAAATCAAGGAGAAATCCAGAGTGAGGAACAGAGAGCAGCTTTCTTTAAAGAATAAAAACAATTGGGGCGCCTGGGTGGCGCGATCTCGCGGTCCGTGAGTTCGAGCCCCGTGTCGGGCTCTGGGCTGATGGCTCAGAGCCTGGGGCCTGTTTCCGATTCTGTGTCTCCCTCTCTCTCTGCCCCTCCCCCGTTCATGCTCTGTCTCTCTCTGTCCCAAAAATAATAAATAAACGTTAAAAAAAAAATTAAAAAAAAAAAAACTTTAAATAAATAAATAAAGAATAAAAACAATTGACAGTATATTTATTCTGTCACAGATCCAAAAAGTCAAGTCAGTTTTTTAAGACAGGAATTTTTTTTTTGTTTCTCTGTTTCTCTAGCGCATATTCAGATTTCTTGGCACACTTCAGTCATAGCACTGTGACATATCCTTGGTCTGCTTTTTTTTAGACTTTATAAATTGATTTTAAATATACCAACAGTCATGGATTCTTATCTTTATACAGTTTGGGGAACAGGCATCAACCGTTGTAGTAAAACAATTCCACAAATTATACTAAGAAATGTGAGAATGGGTTCTCTGTTTTTCTTTTCTCCTCTGTTTTGGTTCCATTCTTAAGCAGTGTCTTTTCTTACATTTGGGGGATTGTATACCTGTTCTGGCCAGCATAAAGCTTTCCTCTTTTCTCTCCTGTGACTTTAAGTATGTGGAGTTGATTGTTTTCTTTTGGAATTCTACACCTTGGCTTAGTATGCTGCAAAGTACAGTGCAGCTCTGACCACCACTTCTATACTCTACAGCCTCTGCACTGAGATACTGCATATTTCTTGGGAAAAAAAGTCACACAACTGTCCTGACAGGTCTCACTGCAGATTTATGGCCACATATTTCAAATGTGCTCCCACTTATACAGGCAGTTCTAATACAAATGCCTGTTAAATTTGATTTTACATTTTCAGAGATGATTATATCCTGCTCGCTCTTCTTTTGTCAAATCCACAAAATCCCTGCCTTCACCTCATAGCTGCTGACTTCACTTCATATTACATTGAGAAAATAGGAATCAGATGCTACCTACTGCATCTTCCCACCCTTAGATCTCCTGGCTTACATGCATCTGTACAGGTGTGTTTTGTGTGTTTTCTTTACAGTGGTTCACTGTTCTAAGTTCAACTCTGCCACTTTTTCTCATAATCCTATCCTAGTTACCCAGTTCAAGGATGGTGCTTTCTCAATTATCCTTCTCTCTGCTTTATTTTTAAAACTTTACTTTTTCCTAGTTTATTATTATAAGCATGATTTAACATTTCCACCCTCCATCTTTGAAAGTCCTTTCCTTGACATGATAGTCCTTTCTAGCTGGCACACCATTTTTCTCTGTTCCTTCTTAACAAATCTTGTTTAAAAAATTGACTGTGTATAATTGCTGTCTGCATTTCTTCACCTTTCTTCAAGTTTACCAAGTCAGACTTCTCTTTTATCTATTTTTTAATCTACTTTTATCACTTCCCTGAAACTGCTTTTGCCAGGGTTTGCGGTGGTATATTTTCAGGTGCCAGGTCCAAAAGTTACTGTCACCATCTTGCCTTTCCTTTCAGCATCATTATACACACTCCCTTCCTTGAAAGGTATTTTCTTTTGGCATTTCTGATAGCAGATTCTACTTATTTTCTCTGTCCTTCATTTGTCATGCCTACTCTGTTGTCATTTCTGGCTCTGCTGTATTCCCCTAAAGCTTGAAGGGCTCCATTCTCAGCCCTATTGTTGTTTTTACATATACTTTCTCAGAAGATGTCTTCAAGCCTTGTGGCTTTCAGTATTACTTATGTATTTATAGCTCCCATCTATTGTGTATGTGGGACATGTCTATCATGTATATACATATGTCTACATGTACACAAAGGAGCTCCAGAGTAATATACTAATTATTTCCATGATGTCTTTAATTAGATATCAAACTTAACTTTACCCAGAGCAGATCTCTTCATTTTTTCCATTCTTTTCAAAATTTCTTCCTCAGTATTCCCCAGTTCAGTAAATGGTATCACCATTCACTCATTGCTCAGAAATAAATCAACTAATTTCTGATTTTTCTCTCCTGCCACTCCCTGTATTAAATCTATCAGGAAGTCCTATCGTACATCACAAATATATCTGAAATTCAGCCATTTCTCTCCATGCCCTCCTATGAAGTATTATCTCTTACTCATACTATCAGAGTAGCTTTCTAACTGGTACCCTTGCTTCTACATTTTGCTCTACTAGTCTCTTCTCCATGGCAGCTAGACTGAACTCTTTTTTTTTTTTTTTTAATTTTTTTTTTTCAACGTTTATTTATTTTTGGGACAGAGAGAGACAGAGCATGAACGGGGGAGGAGCAGAGAGAGAGGGAAACACAGAATCGGAAACAGGCTCCAGGCTCCGAGCCATCAGCCCAGAGCCTGATGCGGGGCTCGAACTCCCGGACCGCGAGATCGTGACCTGGCTGAAGTCGGACGCTTAACCGACTGCGCCACCCAGGCGCCCCGGCTAGACTGAACTCTTAAAGCATACAGTAAATGCTGTCACTCCTTAAGACCTTGCTCTGCCCTCTATATTCAGAATAAAACCCAAACTCCTTACCATGGTTTATAAGGCTCTGCATCATCTGACTTCTTGCTCCTTTTGTGACCTCACCACTTACTACTTACCCTTTGTAATACACCACCATATCGACTTTTAAAAGAAATCTGCCAAGCTTTTGCTGTCCTCACAGTATTTGTACTTATGTTCTTTCTCCCTCTTTCCCTAGGCCTTTACATGGCTTGCTTTTCACATCCTCCATCGCAGTTCCTCAGTGATGTCTACCCTGACAATTGTAGCTAAATAAACTATTATCACATTCAGCATCTCTATTACTTTGCTCCATTTGGTTTTTCCCATAGGACATGCTACTGTGCTGTGTGATGCAGATTCTTTGTTAGTTGAAATTGTTTTGCCTCTTTCAACAATAAATTCCTGAGGGCAGTGAGGTTGTATTCTGTTCCTTAAAAGAGAAGCAGCCCTTATTCGCAACAACGTGGATGGAGCTAGAGTGTATTATGCTAAGCAAAATAAGTCTATCAGAGAAAGACAAATGCCATATGATTTCACTTGTGGTATTTAAGAAACAAAACAGATGAACACAGAGGAAGGGGAAAAAAGAAAGGGAAGAAAATTAAGAGAGACTCTTAACTACAGAGAACAAACAGGGTTGATGGAGGGGAGGTAGGTGGAGGATAGGCTAAATGGATGATGGATATTAAGGAGGGCACTTGTGATAAGGACTGTGTTATATGTAAGTCATGAATCACTCAGTTCTATTCCTGAAACCAATATTACACTATATGTTAACTAATTGGAACTTAAATAAAAATTTGAAGGAAGAAAAAAAGCTATGTACCCCTTGTTGGCATTCAGTAAATATTTGCCAAATACCTAAGTGGAGGCTAACGCTTTCTTAGAAAATTTCACGGTTGGGTTTAGAATGCATGCTAGTTTTAAATTATTGACAAGTATGTAGCTTTCTCATTTGATAGAAATTTGAATTTTTATTGGGTTATTTTTATTAGTACTTTATGATACCAAGGAATTGCTTCCTAAAGCAAAGGCTTTTCAGTAACCTACAAAGCTCTGAAGCAAGGATTAGCAAACTACAGGCCTCCTGTACCCTTTATATAGCCTGCAAGCTAAGAATGGTTTTCATGTATTTAAAATAGTTAAAAAAACAGAGGAGAATGTGTGACTCAGATTGTATATGGATTACAAAGTGTAAATACTTACTATCTGGACCTTTACCATAAAAAAGTCAGCTAAGTAATGAATCATTGAATTCTACTCCTGAAACCAATATTACACTCTGTTACTAAATAGAATTTAAGTAAAAAATTGAAAAGAAAAAAATGAATTATTCTTTTGTAGATCAAAAATTAAACACCAGTTTATGGATGTGGGGGAAGGTGGACAGTGAAAACCACATCCTGTGACTTTTTGTTCTGAAATAAATGAAATGAAAAGATTAAAAAATTTTTTTGCTTGCCTTTGCTGGAGGGTTTGGCCCTTCATTGCTTGTGTGACCTCATCTGCCAGTATGCTGTGTCTCTCCATCTACTTTGATCACACTGGCCAGGCACATTCTTCTATCCGGATCTATGATTTGCTGTTTCCTCTGTGTGGAGCACTCTCTCTTCAATATGCGCATAGCTGTGCTTACTTCCTCATTTCCTTTACATCTTTACTTAAATATTACCTTAGCAGTGTGGCTTTTCCTGAGCACTTCATTTAAAATTGCAGTCTCACTGGTCATTCCCACGCTCCTCTTTTCCTCTTTTATTTTTTCCATTGGATTTATCACCATTTGACATACAGTGTATTTTACTTATATTCTCTATCTTCCCATTGACTGTAAACTCAGTGGGGGCTGAGATTTTTGTCATTTTTTTTCACTGCCATATTCCCAAGATAATACTTAGCACATAGAAGCTTTCATGAAATATTCATTGAGTTAATGGTAATAGATGAGAGTTATTATGAGAACCAACCTTAAAAAAAGAGTTTTCTGTCAAAACACTTGAATTCAGTTAACTTTGAGTAACTGCTATGAGATAGGCCTTGCCTCAGATCTGTGGAGATTTATAATACAAGGTCCTTGCCCACAAGGAGATCAGTGTGATAGTGAGAACAAACATGGAAATAAATGAAATTAAATGTAAGATGGGACTAGATATGTTCTTCTCTTGAAGTGCTTGAAGAGCACTGTTGAATTGGTGCTCGCTTTGGCAGCACATAAACTAAACTTCGAACAATACAGAGAAGATTAGCATGGCCCCTGCACAAGGATGCCAGGCAAATTTGAGAAGTGTTCCAGATTTTAAAAAGACAAAAACAAAAACTGTTGAATTGATAACTAAAGCATTTTTTGGTAGAATTTAAGAGTGTTTATATAAAACTCCAAATTGTTAGTGATTTTATATTCTATAATGAAATATATATTTTTTTTGTATGGCTTATTATCATTAGATTGCTAGGGATACAGTGCCATGAAATAAAAATCCTTATTTAAAGCAGCTCTTAAATAACCCAAAACATTGTAATTAGACATAGAATATGTAAAAAATATTATTTTTAGTTTCTTATATACTTTTGGGGATGATATAATATGAAATTGCTATTTTTTTTTTTTAACGTTTATTTATTTTTGGGACAGAGAGAGACAGAGCATGAACGGGGGAGGGGCAGAGAGAGAGGGAGACACAGAATCGGAAACAGGTTCCAGGCTCTGAGCCATCAGCCCAGAGCCTAAAGCGGGGCTCAAACTCATGGACCGCGAGATCGTGACCTGGCTGAAGTCGGACACTTAACCGACTGCGCCACCAAGGCACCCCTGAAATTGCTATTTTTAAGCCAAGTGTAGGTATCCAGGTAGTGTTATGAAATTTCACGTCTTAGTTTTTATGTTAAGTGTCAATGGAGGGTGTTCCTGGGAAGGTTGAAGGAGAGGGAGTGTCTGTGTGTGCATGCACATGCAATATCTGTATATTCTCTCTATATGTAAACATTTATGCATAATAAAGATGTTTAGTATGTAATACTTGAACAATATTTTGCTTGAAATTAATGTATTTTTAAGCTTTTTTTTTTCTAGCTTAAACTGCTTTTCTCTAATGAAAGCACAAATAGCTTAGTCAGATTTGATTTTTAGTATTTCCTTAAACCTGACAATAGTAGCATTCTATTTTTTTCTTAAATGTGCTTGGGAGATTTTTATGGTAGGGTGACCTACTACACTAGCATTATGTATCTGTCTTTTTGACAAAGCAAAAAGCCACTAGGAGTGTAGTTTCTGAAAAAAGTATGATGGTGTCTTAATAGAATGTAAGTTTTGAAGGAGAACAAGAACTAGTCCTTTCCTAATAAACTTTCTTAGTTACTTAAAGATAAGGAAGATGTTCATTTTTCAGTGCTTACATTGTTTTGTAATGTTAAACTGTATTTTCCCTCAGAGCCATGTTTTGGGCAAATTTGTCAATAGAGGGGATGTAGTTTTCTTTTTATACATGTGTTTAACAAATATTTAATGAGTATCTACACACCAGGAGGAACTATGCTATGCGTTGTGAGTTATGAAAATATATCAGACATGGACCATGACCTCTAGGAAGGCATTTTCTCTCCTTCCTTTCTTCCTTCCTTCCTTCCTTCCTTCCTTCCTTCCTTCCTCCCTTCCTCCCTTCCTCCCTTCCTCCCTTCCTCCCTTCCATCCTTCCATCCTTCCATCCTTCCATCTTTCCTTGGGTGTTTTTATTTTTAAGTAATCTCTGTACCCAATGTGGGTCTCGAACTTACAGCCCCAAGATCAAGAGTCGTGTGCTCTACTGACTGAGCCAGCCAGGTGCCCCTAGGAAGGCATTTTCATAGGTATAATGAGATATACATGTGGATTACACTAATATGAGGAACAAACTAACATGTCCTAAGATATATTTAGTTAAAATGAGTATGGGAGCTGAGGAGAGCCAATAGTAGTTATGACCTAAGTTTGAGTTTGGATTTTAAGAGACAGAGGCTGAGGGAATAGTAAAAAAGTAAATAGGGGCAGATTTAGTAGATCTAGTGTGAGCCTGAGAATTCTGTATTTTTAACAAGCTCCCAAGTGTGCTGATGATGTATGTTCATGGATCATACTTTGAATAGCAAGGTGGTAGATCACATCTTATAAAACTTCTTGTGATAGAGACCAGTAGAGATAAGTCTCTTCTTTTCCATTTTTGCATTTTTCTCTTCTTACACATTAATTTATTCATATCTGTGTGAGAATGGAGAGAGTTAAATTCATTCATCATTCATTCATTCATTCATTCATTATTTCATTATTTATTATAATAGTTGGGAACTCCTCAATTGAGAATCACATTTTAAAGGATTAATTCATTTCTGAATCTCCTTTCTCCTTTTCTTGCTTGAAGGATATTAAAGGATATAAGTTCACTTTGAATTTAACCCCAGTTAATTAATTCAGGCTTAATAGCAGTCTAATAGAGTTAAAAAAAAAATCTATACTAAGCCATTTAAATCCTTTTCTTTCTGTTTAAGGTATGGGTTTACTAACATATTTGGGTTTTCTTGTCTACCCAGATTTAAATCAAATTACATATTGATCTATTTATAAGAGAAAGTAATTTCATGTTTCACAGATTCTATTATGTCTCAGAATATTTATTCCCAAACAGTTCCTCAAGTTACATCTTTCCTTTTACTTATCACGTATGTTGTGATAATACTGTTTGTGTTCTTTGCCCAAGAAACAGTGTTGACAAGGATATTAGACAAGAAAGTTGGTTGTATTCATCCACTCTAGTTAATTTGTGAATTCAGAACTTTCCATATATTTGTGTTGCATTTGCACGTAAACATTATACAAGAAGGTGGGGTAGGAGAAACAATGGGAGATATATTGATTTAATACTCTTAAAATTTTCTATACTTTTCTTGGTTGCCTGACTTATTAGATAAAATCATTTTATTTTCCTATTTAATTATCCTTTAGTCTATAGAATGAAAATGTAGAGCTAAAGCCAGAAAACTAAGTTAAAGAAAAGAAATTGAAAACATGAAAAGAAAATGGAGTTGGAAGTGGAAAATTAAAGACCAAAAAAAATAAGGGAAACTTAAATGTGCCATACTGGACTACTTTCTGTTAGTCTGATATAGATGAAGATCCTATTTTGAGGTAAAACCACATCTCATTTTTAAAAACATAATTTTAAAATGTTTTTAAAAAGTATTTTGTCTATTTTAAAAAATTTAGAAACTACAGAATACCATTAAAAGAAACATTAAAAACATCCTAAGTTTTTCCTTTTTAATTTTTTCAGTTATGTATGTGTGTATGCACACATATGTTTAGGATCATGCTTTGTATTCAGCTTGGTATTCTATATTTATTACTTAGTATTTTGTCGTGTCTTTTTGGAGTTGATGGAGATAATCATTAAAAAATCCTATGACCAATATTTTGAAGATTAAAATTATCTTTTTTTTTTTTTTTAAGTTTATTTATTTTTGAAAGAGAGAGAGAGAGCATGAGCTGGGGAGGGGCAGAGAGAGAGAGAGGGAGACAGAATTCAAAGCAGGCTCCAGGCTCTGAGCTGTCAGCACAGAGCCTGATGTGGGGCTTGAACCCACGAACAGTGAGTTCATGAACTGAACTGAAGAACTGAAGTTGGAACTTAACCTACTGAGTCACCCAGGTGCCACAAACATTAAAAAAAATTTTTTTTTATTATTTTTGAGAGAGACAGAGTGAGGGTGGGGGA